>NC_133343.1:48458085-48758085 GCF_030506205.2 Paramisgurnus dabryanus
CCACCGTCCTTGGTCGCCCGTAGATGTACCCTCACCACTTTTGGCTACAGGAGCAGCGGGCCAGAGGGTACGGATCTCCTCTGGGCCCCTGAAGCCGGGTTTGATTGCCTGGGACTGAAGGGTGAGAGTGGGCCCATAGGGAAAGCTCACCTCCCCGGTCAAGCACAACAGAGTTTTGTTTTTAAGACATTTATTATTTAAAATGTTTTATTAATCAAGGATTACTCACCAGCTTTGTTGCATTGTTTTATTCTGGCTTTTAAAACACACTGGAAGCACTTTTAATATATGTAAAAGGAACAATTAACTATATGTAACTTAATTCTCTTTCTATAAGTTTTTAAGGATTGCATACTTGTACATGGGTCATTTTAGGTGCTTTGTTTGTATTTTAACATGTGGTGTGTTTAAGGGATTCAGGATTTTAGTGGTGTTTTAACCCTCATCGTTTAGATTTTTTTTACTAGTTTTTAACTTTTCACCAGCATTTGTACATCAGTGTTTTACTTAATTTATTGTTTGATGTACACTTGTTTAATTTTGTGATTATGTTTGTGATTATGTATCAATAAAAACCAGTCAAACAAGCTAACGAGACCGATTGGATTGTTAAAAACACCTGAAAACTTTTTTTCACTACCCTTCATACTACAGCTGTCGAAAAACCACAGCAACGTCGACAGACCTGGAAGCATAGCTGTATTTGTTTAACTCACAACGACAACGGGTAAGTCATTGAGCCCTGTGTTTTTATTTATCCACATTCTAAAATTGCTATGCTTTCGTTGTTTCTTGATTACTCTGTACATTTCTTTGTTTCTATTCCACGTAAAGTTACTTTGTAATAACGAAACCATATATTTGAATGCGCAATTTAAATCCATTTGATTTAAATTGTTTCACATATTTCACTCTACACGGTTCAACCGGGCTGGAAACGGAATAAAAATAGGGTAGATCTCGAAGAATGTTTGGTTTCAGACGTGGCTTCGTGCGCTTTCCACCTGGTCACACACAGTAATGAAATGTTAGTCGGACGGCCTTCGGGGGCGCCATCGATGTGATCGGTCACAGGAAGATGCAGCCGTCTGGCCTCAAAGGGTGTCGCTCATACTTACCAGGCAGAGGAGACACCATGATCTTGAAGGTGGTTCACCCAGAGTGAGGCTCAGAAATTTTACCCTAATAAAATAAGGGAAGGGGAGAAGCATATTTTAATGTTAAGAATAGGTTTGTAGAGGCGTAAAGTGCCATTAACCTATTAAATGTAAGGATCTGGGCTATTAAGTTTATACTGAAATATTTTCTATGTATGTAATATTTCAACAAACACATAATTTATTAATTAATGGTCAAATACTAAATTGAGATTGTATAAAAAAATTTTAATAAGCTGTAAAGCTTGTAAATTTTACTTTATTACAACTACAATTTTTCAGCCCTTTTCCAGAATTTGAACTAATTTGATCATAAAGATTGATCTATTTATAATTTATCGATTACAATTTTTAGACAATTAAAGCTGGTTAAAGGAACAATCAACTTCACACTTTTCTTAACTCTAATTAAATTTTTGAAACTTTTCAGTCTGGTTTTAAACCTCTGCACAGCACGGAATCTGCTTTATTAAAAGTGTCTAATGATATTCTGTTAGCGACTGATGCTGGTGACCCTGTGATCCTAATACTCTTAGACTTATCCTCGGCTTTCGATACAGTTGATCATAAAAATCTCTTATCCCGACTTGAATTTAATGTGGGCATCCAGGGAACTGTCCTTAGCTGGTTTAGGTCCTATTTAACAAATAGAAGTTTTTCCGTTAAACTCGGAAATTCTTCTTCCTCGCCAATCCAACTCTCCTGTGGAGTGCCGCAGGGATCTATTCTAGTTCCTATTCTCTTCTCTCTATATTTACTTCCTCTCGGCTCCATTTTCAGAAAACATGGTGTATCATGTTATGCAGATGATACTCAAATTTATTTTCCTCTGAAACGCAACAAAGACTCGGCTGTTAATTCTCTTTTCGCATGCCTAGAGGAAGTAAAAATGTGGTTCTCTCAAAATTTCCTATTTTTAAATGAATCCAAAACCGAGGTTATTGTCTTTGGTCCCCATGATAATTTTAATTGCAGTGGCATTGATCTGGACTGTCTTCCCCCAACTTCTTCTTGCGTTAAGAATTTAGGTGTTCTCTGGGACCACAATCTTAAATTTGATAAACAAATAAATGCGCTGATTAGCTCCTATTTTTCCAGCTACGTCTTCTCTCTAAGGTCAGATCCTCTCTCTCTGAGAAAACCTTAGAGATCGCTGTCCATGCGCTCATTACATCGAGGTTGGATTATTGCAACTCCCTTTACTATGGCATATCCAAACATTCTATTGCTCGTCTTCAATTAGTACAGAATGCTGCTGCAAAGTTCCTCAAAAGAAAACGTAAGTTTGATCATGTTTCACTGATCCTAAAATCATTGCATTGGTTACTGGTGCATTTTAGAATTGAGTTTAAAATTCTTGTATTTGTTTTTAAATCTATTCACAATCTGGCACCGACGTATTTGTCCGACCTTCTCTGTCCTCATAATCCCTCACGAAACCTGAGGTCTGGTGATCATGGACTTCTGTTTGCCCCAGGGGCGGAGTGGGACCCAAAATTCTACCGGGAAATTTCATAGACCACCAGCCCTCTGTGGTCAAAAAAAAAAGAAAAAAGAAAATAGTTCGCTGTAAATAAGCAAATGCTGAAATCTAAAATTACAATAAAAAAGTGTAATAATTATTATTTAAAAGATCTTAAAGTCAACAGTTCCCTAGTTTTAGGTAAGCTAAAGCTTACTTTGGATGCAAAGCAGTTGCTTATAAAATTATTAAGCCTGTTTGGAGAGAGATATTTTATGTGACAAAATGTCAGTCATTGTGTGATAACAAAAATATAACGAGGCTTAAACTAACTTGCGTGTTCTGAGCAGGTGTTGTCACTGAACAGGCTGTAAACTGTTGGCTATGTTACAGACACTCGTGAAAAACTGATGCTGATTATCTGGGAAACATTCTTTAACAGCAGTCAAGTTGTCATTGTTTGTGTCAAAGTTGTGCATTTTTTGTAACATTAAAACAGGAGATCAGACTCTGTGCTGCTCAAAGTGATGCTCGGTTCCATTCATCTGTGGGTGTGCAAGGCTATGCTTTTTTATTGGTTGTTGCATAAAATCTTACCCAGATACAACAGTCCTATTTTCTGATTGGCTATTGTGTAGCCTCTTTCTTTATTTTTTGATTGGCTGATATAGAACTCCAGGGGAGACGGGCTTCATAGAGAGCGGTGCGGCCAGATAAATTTTGAGCACTGAAGCATATTAAATATATGATAAATAGGTTTTAGTGTGGCCGGAGTGCATGACTAAAGACTGAAAGCACGGCTATTATCAGCAGCCCTCGCAGCCATCAAGTTTATATTATGCATGTTGTTATCTGGACTTCTGTAATAAAATACTATATTTATGATACTAGAGCAATTTAATCTCAAAACGGACACCATACACTGATGCTAAACCCTTAGACCTTTTAAACGATGTATAGTAGTGTTATTATTATTGTTGTTTGTACACAGTAGGCTATATATATATTGTTAGCAGCATTAAAAAAAAACTGACGTCTTTCCGTCCGCGAGCTAGTGCGCGTCGAGAGGTTAAAACACTACCGGCCCACCGGGAAAAGTCCAGACTCTCCGGATTGCCACTCCGCCACTGGTTTGCCCCTAGGGCACGGTTAAAGAAAAGAGGAGATAGATCTTTTGTGGTTGCTGGGCCTAGGCTGTGGAACAGTCTCCCCATTTACATTAGAACAGCTCAATCTTTAAATGCTTTTAAATCCTCTCTTAAAACATATTTTTTCTCTTTAGCTTTTAACTCAATGTGATTGCTTGCTATGGAATTGCTTTTTATTTCTGTTTTTCTTTTATTGTCTTTATTGTTCAGCACTTTGGTCAGCCCTGGTTGCTGTGTTTAAACGTGCTATATAAATAAACACAAACTTGAAACTTGAACTTTTATTTTGGAAAAAGAACTGCTGCTGTTTCAAGACATGCGCACTAGCTGCGACATCTAGTGACGACACTTACCGGGCTTTAACGGTTGTTGCTGCATGAAGTGCAATTTCTCTGAGGTAAGACTTTTTGGAAGTTATTTAACATAATTTTAATGCATGAAATATTTATACTCTGCACATATTAGATATATGTAAACTTCATTTAAAAGAAGGACAAACTGGTGTGACAGATATATAGGGCTCTATCTTACACCCGGCGCAATGCAGCGCAATGCGCGACGCAAGTGTCTTTCGCTAGTTTCCACCCTAATTTTCACGTTTAGCGCCGCGTTGTTTAAATAGCAAATGCATTTGCACCCCCTTTTGCGCCCATGGACGTTCTGGTCTGAAAACGAGGTGTGTTCAGGCGCATTGTTATTTTGAGACAACTAAAATAGACTACGCCATTGACCAACAAAAACCTGGTCTAAAGTCTAAAGTCAATGGCGCAATGTGTTTTATGTTATTTAAAGAGCGCATTAGTAAAATGCGCCTATACACGGGAGGACAACGCGGGTTTGCTTATCACAAGGTACATGAATGCGCAGCAGCACAAAAATGCTTTTAAATATGAAAGATTAAAGGATTGAATGTAAAAGATTATTATTGAGTCTCTTGGACATAAATGAGGACTAATTATGAGACGTTAGAAGGCACAAAGAGCTGCTTCACCTGCAGCCTGGTAAGTAAATAAATGCTTTGCTTTGAACAAATGCGTATGTTTTTAAATGTTTTTTTTATGCTACCTCACGGATTTATTGTATATGATTACTCTGTACCTGTGGATATGGTGAGATGAGAAACATTTTTAAGTAATGCTTAAAAAAACTCTTTGCTAAAAACCGCTGTCCAAAGTGCTGAAACGTGAGGAGAGCCGTTTGTAAATTCTTTATCTCCTGTTTGTTACAAATAAAGTATTTTTAGAGTACAAACCTTATCTTACATACTTGTAAATTACTTTTTGGTGATATTGGATAGCCATACATTTAAAGCAATTAAAAGCCTGCTTTTTTACTTCCATGACTAAAAGAAAACTGGTTTTAAAGGTTTTAATAAAAAAATAACAATTTCAATACAAGTGGAAAAACAACATAATTATTTAACATTAATCTTAAACTGGGGATCTTCTTCCTCCGCTTAGTTTTTCAGTTTACAAAGTCCGTCATCTAAATAGGGATTAGACATAGCGCCAGAGCAACTGGCTTTTAAAGGGGATGAGAGCTGTGACTCTCATTGGTTTACTGCACGTTACGCCCAAAATACTCCCATTACAATAGGACCTACCCTTTTCGACCATGCGCTCGGCGCAAAAAACATTTTTCCCGTCGTTAAATTACCAAAAGTGGATTCGGACACGCCCATTTAGACGTTGCGCTGTGCGCTTTAGACAATGCGCTTAGATCGTTAAAATAGGGCCCTTATACGTAATTTTTTAAATGACCACTATCCTACTTCAACAAATATGTAAATTAGCATTTGAATTTATTATTAAAATACTGAAGTATTTCTAGATAAATTTGAGTAGATAAATCGATTTTTATAATTTATCTGACAAGGAGAATTCGGACATAAGAAATGAACTCTGCTCAGTTTAATGAACTAACTTAAACAGTAATATTTCGTTTAGCAAAACAAACGATTAATATTTCGCAACTCTGAGGATTTGCCTCAGCAGTCAATGCAGCAGGCGGGAGTAACTGAGGGATCGTGAAGTGATTCTGCTAAACTCTCGTAGCCACCTCAGCCAGTTTTTTTTTTTTACCAATGGATAACTTTATCTGGTACAGAAAACGTTTAAATTTCACAGAACAGAGAGCATTGCAGCTACAGGACACAGCTGGTAGTTAAACTTCTTTACTTAAAGTGCACCTGCAGAAAAAATATTTCCACCTCACTGTTGCACAACATTAAAACCGATTTCACCTAACGTTATTGAAAGATACTTTGTAGAAAATGAGTGAACCTTAATTATGTAATTATTACTCAACATTTTGTATGATGTGTCTGTCTGTTATACAACTTAACAACTTATTGTGATGTGTGTATGATAGGGATTCGTTTAGTAAATATAAATTACAAATAACAAGTCTTTACATTGAGTAGTCTAAACTAAACTTTGATATTCTAGTTTATGAATTTGGCATTTGCAGTCATTTTGAAATATAAATATAATGGTAGAGGAAACACTATTATCTGTGGATGTGTGTGATTAAGAGTAAGGAAAACGTAACTTTTTTATATAATTGAAAATCTCAAAACAACCCTTAAAAAAACAAATTGAGTTCTCTTTTGGGTCAGATATGAAAGGATTTTGTTTATTAGTTATTGGTATTTGGGCTGTGATAAGTCATTGGAATGCTTTTGGGCTAGTTTTGAATGTCCATGGGGATGGTTTTGATATGTGAAGCTGCCAACCCTGGCTGTGCGTTTGTGCAGATGTTCGGTTTATATAAAATGTACATGTAAACAGACATTTTGAGGTGCAAACATTTAAACATGTTTAGGGTGCATGTAAACTGTATTGTTGTAACCTTCAATCGGATTAAATTCAGTCGGATTGACAAAATTTGTGCATGTAAACATAGCCCATGTGACAGTTTGTTCAAGGATAAGAAAACTGCCATCTAGGGTTTCAGAACGAAGCAAGAGTCATCAATATTATATATGTATTGTATATTTATGTATATATACATTAGCAAGAAAATGTAATGGTTTTCTGAATAAATATACATAAATAACATAATGTGTCTAAAAGAGAACAAGCAGGTTTCATTAAAGGCCGGAACAGAGCAGACAGAAAAGGTACAGTATACTTTCTTTCCATGTCCGCCTTGCCCACGCACACATCCGTACCGCTTATATATTATTTACAGGACATTCACAAATTTAGAAAAGATTAAGAAAAGTAGCGGCTCCACCATTGCAGTGAATATACTGTTCTGTATGAGTGTGCAACTCGGCGTTCCCACAACGCAACACGCTTGACATCTGTTCCTCAGACATGAGGGCTTGCGAAGCACGCACACAGTGCGCAGTCAACACATGCGTGATCACTAAACTAAGTTCTTTCTTGTTTAAGTGAACATAAACAGCTAGATGTGTCAGTATCAGTATATTTAAGCAGTGCAGTCTTAAAGCTGTATTGGGTTCTTAAAGTGACAGTAGCCTGCTGCTTTCTGTGTCAGAAATGTTCTTTACATGCCAAAAATGAAAATCACTCACTATTCTTAACTGAACAACTTTTGCAGCTGAACATTTAATTTATACAGTGAGGACTGTGCAGTGTTTTATGTGTATTTATTGCTAATGTTAAATCATAGATTCTAATAACTAATATTTTTACATTTAATACAGATGCCTGAAAAGTAAAACAAGATGAGTATAGTCTTATGATAAAAAAAAAGATTTGGTTGCTTGTCAGTAGCATTGTTGTAGTGACAGCCAAAATACATCAGCCTAGGGCAAAAATGTGATCTCAGAAAAAAATCCATATTGAACGATAACGATATATATATTTCGATGTAAGTTGTTAATGCTTCCAGCTTTAAAACAGTATGCCAACAATGACTGAAGCCACAAAAATAAGAGGGTTCATTATACTGTAACCTGCGCCTCGTCAGTTTTTTAGCTAGCCAAACCACTTCCATAGGAATTTGTGCTACCTTTTTGTCCACAATTTCATCATCTTTGGATATTCGTTGCCACTTCCACTAATTTTTGTTTAGTTTTTTTGTTGTTGTGTCGAGTTAGCTAAGATCCAGTTTGATACAGAGCTCTGGATATAATTCAAATTAACAATTTGTTTCCAAGACATCCACATGTTTTACTAGGCTAATTCATATTTTGAAATAATAATAATTGTAATAGTAATTATGAAATATTATAATAATTAATTCCAAGGAACAAACTGTTGAATATTTACTTTAAACTAAATAAGAAAAAGAAGTGTCCATAATGTAGCATAAAAGATAATTCGTGGCCATGATTTTGTCCGCATGTCATCATGATCGGATTTATGGCTCCATTCAACACAAGCATTTTACCTTACCTATTCATGTGTAGCTATTTATTTATCATCGAATAGTATGTAAGTAGCTTACCTTTTGATGCATTATTACCATGTTTTCGTAGCACATCCTTGTGCTTTCTTGCAATGTGCCGCTTCAGATTCCAGGATGAATATTTGCTGACTTTTACAGTCTCTCCGCACTTCCTTTCGATGTTTTCTTCCTGACCAATCTTAACTTTGATTTTTACTTTACATTTATGTATAAGGCTTGAATTCCATAACTTATTGCTAGACGTTTTTACAGATTCTCGAATTAGCAAATTATTAAAGGGCGTTCTGGGTTCAACGAGCGGATCTTTAGAGAGGCGCTTTGATGGTAATATTACCGCACCGCTCAAGGCTCCGCTCCGCTCACATGCTTTGCCCTGAAACGTCAGGTAAAGCGCCCAGGCTCTCAACTGAAGGAATACATATGCCTACAAATCAAATGCTTTGTTAAAGTCTCACAAATTAAACATTGAAGTACATGTTGCATAAAAATAAACACTGAAGTTTATAATTACTATGTTTTAGTTTTTTACAGTGGGTCATAATATATCATATATTTTAGTTTGTCAGTGCATTTTGTGGTGTTAGGAATTGTTTGCGCATTTCTGCACTAACTCAAAATGTGTGTACACCACCTCCTGAGCTGGCGTAGGATTTGAGCGTGCCGTACGCCAACGTCCATATTGATAAATCTCAAAGTCACCGTGGTTTTAGGTGTACGCTGGAAATTTGGTGTACGTACTTTTGATAAATGAGGGCCATTATGTTTGTCAATGCCATTGACTTAGATAAAGTTTAGATCGCATTTTATGACAAATTTATTCAGAAAACTATGAAATTCGAGTAAAAAAGAATTCTTAAATCGAGATACATTTACTTAATAAGGAAAGTGGCTTAGAATTTAAGTCTTGTTTACTGAAATAAATTCTAAAATGTAATAGGTTAAGGCTTAAAACAAGTAAAAATAACTGCCAGTGGTGTAAGAAAAATAAACCTAAATTGAGTTTATTATTGAATTAAGTTGAAACTAGAATTAAGTTTATTTTTCTTACCCAGCAGGCAGATATTTTTTACTTGTTTTAAATATAAACCTGTTGATTTTTATAATTTATTTCAATTATTACAAAGTATGCGATCTGATTTTTTAATCGCAGTGTTTGTTTTATTCCTCGTTTCTTTTCCATGCATTTGCTTTATTTATTTATTTTTTGCTTGTTGCATTTAAATGCAGATTTGATATGTTGCCACATTATTCTGTGTTAATGTATTTTTTAACATGTTTATAAACAAAAAGTGCATTATTATAATTAATTATATAGCTGTGAAATATATACAAGAATTCCCAGCAAACACAAAACGTTTTTATAACAATTTTCTATTACAATACTTAATATCTCAAGCCACTTTGCTTACCAAGTAAATGTATCTGTCATGACTACTGGGTGATCGATGGCTGTGTGATCTGTGTGTGTGTGTGTTGTTTACCTGTGGTGCCGGTTCCTCGTGTGTTCACTAACTCCGCCCCCTTGTTTCGGTAATTGTTCACCGGTGGTGTCTCGTTTACCTTTTCCTTTATATTGCACGTAGTCCTGTCCTTTGTTGCGCGCTCATTGTTTTATCACAGTCCTGCTGCCCTGCCTTGTCTTGTCAGTCGCTCTCTGTCTTCTCCTCTGTTACCCCAGGTTTGGTTTCGGCGTTCGGGGACTCGTCTTCAACCGGACCGCTCGCTTGTGGAGTATTGGATTATATTGACTTTGTTTGTCTCTCGATACAGCTGGTTCGCTTCGTTTCTAGGCGGTATACCAGCTGTCTCCCTCTCTCTCCGGTTTGCATCATCACCCGTGAGTGGAGTACACCCATTTCACCTTTGTGGATTATATTGACTCTAACGACTGTTGTTTCTCGGAACCGCTGGTTCGCTTCGTTTTTAGGCGGTGACCAGTGGTTTCCGGGTGGTCCTTCTACATCTGGATTACACAGTGGATTACCCGTCTGAGAACTTGGACTTCCATTTTTCTGTCAGGAAAACGGACTCAGAGTCAAGTGCAAGTTAAATACACTAGTCAACATTTGAAGTGGATCAAAACCTTTCCTAAAAGTTGCCTTAAAACCAATACCCAATATCCGTTCTTGTCTTAGGACAACTTGGATGAAAGTTTTTTATCCACTTCAAATGTTGACTAGTATAGTTTATTTAGAAAAATAGAGAACTGGAGAGCAAAGTCACTGGTAGATCCACACACGGCGTACACCCGTTGACTCACTCTGGTGGAAACACTACTGTGGGAATGAAGCACTCCCACAGTAGGAGAGAGTGAGTCGGCGTTACACAATAATCCAGTACAGATCCAAAGGAAGAGAGAGAGCCACCCACGCGCTCCGTCAAGAACGCCAGCACCGTCACCACACGCAACAGAGGGATGAAACACGCCGCCCTGAAGGTGGATGACAGGCGGAGATGGAAAATGGAAGTCCAAGTTCTCAGACGGGTAATCCACTGTGTAATCCAGATGTAGAAGGACCACCCAGAAACCACTGGTCACCGCCTAAAAACGAAGCGAACCAGCGGTTCCGAGAAACAACAGTCGTTAGAGTCAATATAATCCACAAAGGTGAAATGGGTGTACTCCACTCACGGGTGATGATGCAAACCGGAGAGAGAGGGAGACAGCTGGTATACCGCCTAGAAACGAAGCGAACCAGCTGTATCGAGAGACAAACAAAGTCAATATAATCCAATACTCCACAAGCGAGCGGTCCGGTTGAAGACGAGTCCCTGAAAGCCGAAACCAAACCTGGGGTAACAGAGGAGAAGACAGAGAGCGACTGACAAGACAAGGCAGGGCAGCAGGACTGTGATAAAACAATGAGCGCGCAACAAAGGACAGGACTACGTGCAATATAAAGGAAAAGGTAAACGAGACACCACCGGTGAACAATTACCGAAACAAGGGGGCGGAGTTAGTGAACACACGAGGAACCGGCACCACAGGTAAACAACACACACACACACACACACACACACACACAGATCACACAGCCATCGATCACCCAGTAGTCATGACAGTATCTCCATTTAGGAATTGTCAGATATTTACTAGAAAACAAGACAAAAACAGTAAGTAAGACATTAATTTACTTTTTTCTTTCAAACATGAATTTACAGACGGCTGGAAATGTTAAATAAAATAACTAGACATAACTATTCGGGTCTGCTCCCGTTTGCTGTGATGACGGGGGACTTAGTCCAAAGCACATTTTGAGGAATACTTACACATTTTACTTCTTTGGAATTAATTATTATTTATTTTCAATTACAAAGTATGCGATCTGATTTTTTTAATCGCGGTGTGTATTTTATTCCTTGTTTCATTTCCATGCATTTGCTTTTATTTATTTATTTATTTATTTTTTGCTTGTTGCATTTAAATGCACATTTGATTTGTTGCCACATTATTCTGTGTTAATGTATTTTAACATGTTTATAAACAAAAAGTGCGTTATTATGATTAATTATATAGCTGTGAAATATATAAAAGAATTCCCAGCAAACACAAAACGTTTTTATAACGTTTTTGTATTTGCTGGGTTGGCATCACTTTCTTTAGCTCACACAACATTCTACCAAAAAACAGCAGATCATTTTCTACTTAATAACTGCATACACTATGGATTAAAAATGTCCCGACTGCGAACCTGATAAAACCCAGGTAAAAAGCAAATACAAATAAACCATTTTGATTTAGCAAAAGTTTACAAATAAATGCTCTCCCTGCAAACAACAAGCACGTCTAGATACCATTCATATTTTGCGTGATTTAAGTTTCATCGCATACATTTTGGAAGGCACACGATAAAAACAAAATAAGGCTTTTAATGTATGCAGACTTCATTCTCCGTTGAGGGCTTATCAATCATAATAAACGCTGTTAACTCTTCTCATTGAATGGTCTAAATCCAATGCTGGTAAAAAAATCAAATGTGCATTTAAACGCAACAAGCAAGCAGTAAAGCAATGGATGCAGGCAAACAAACGAGGAATAGCACATACACCACGATTAGATCATCGGGTCGCATACTTTGGAATTAATAAGAAATAATTATTCAGTCTAAAGGAATAAGTAAAATGTCTAAGTATTTCTCCAAATGTGCACACTCATTACAATAAACGGGAGCAGACACGAATAATATGTATGTCTCGTTATTTTATTTAAAATTGACAGCTGTCTAACATATGATATATTTTGATAATACGAAATGCTAAAAAAATAATTTGTAACATTATTCAGTTATTATTTTTTCCAACTAACACCAATCGACAATATCTGCTATTGTTATTTTTACAAGTAAATTCATGTGTGGGAGAAAACAAAGCAGCTGTCAGTCCATACTATATTGAGTGGCCATCGCAGTGGTGCAACCTGAACGATGTTTTCCCTACTTTTTTCCACAATACACAATCGATGTCTGCATGCACCATTGTCTTTGTTCAATGCAAACAAGTCTGTTGCGTTTTTCTTTGGACGAAGTGCTCCGCCTAGATAATTTGACCCATATTCACATGGGTTTGTTTCTCGTTTTTTCTTTGGGAACAATCTATATAGCGCTTTCCACAATCGTTTTGGTGTTAGCTTTACGTAAAATAGAAACACAGAAAAGTACTGAGCGATGGAGAAACCACGAACGCGGAACATATTATAGACCATGGATTGGAAAACAAAATGGCAAACACGTACAAAAGAAGCAAACTCTGGTTTTAAACTCACTTTATTTGTCCCCGGAAAGCGCCAGAGTCGATGCACGGAGTGGACGGAGCAAGCCTGGCTTCCATAGCCGAAGGTCAAAAATCCATTTAAAAGTGTAGTCCCCAGTGTCCACTCAATCTTACCCAAAAAGCCAAGAAGCGATACCGCAATGGCATCCGGAGAAGGCGCTGGGTGTCGGGATGGAGGTTAGCGGGTCAGAGGTCCGGCACTGAAGGTCTGCGTTCATTACTCACCGTGTGCATTTCACTCTATACGTGTAAAAAAACCATTCAAATACATACAGAAACAGTAATCACTCATACAAAAAGAAATACGAAGGTAAAGCTTCAGTTAATTCGCTGAATGCTTTTTGCATGCACATACAAAACTGAACAAAACCGATATACTGAACAAAATAGGCCCCAAAATTGAGGACCACCAGTTGTACAGTTAAACTGATTGAATAGCACTTTGCTTCCTATTTGTTAAATATGAAATGAGACAATAAATTACAAATTACATTTTAATGCCTGCAGCGTGTTCATGTCCACGCCACAAATAAAACCGTGTGACCCTTTTCTTTGGTTTAAAGTTTGAAAGTTTACAACCTACGCAACACTTTAAAGCAACACCAAAGAGTTTTTTTTACCTTAAAATAACGCTTCCAAAAAAGTTTCAGTGGTTCATCCACTCTAAACAGGGTGAATGGCACTTTCACATTCGCTTTGCAGCCCTCTATCGGCCAAAACCGCACTAAAGAAGTTTCCAACCGTCGGGTAGTGGTCCTGTAGGCCGAGTGAATACTACAAAAACTTGCTTTACGGCAGACCTACAATCCAATCAGAGCCAGCTATGCCTCAGTATTTATGACAGTGGGTAATGGACAATTACGCTTCTAACCTGTAGGGGGAGCAAAGAGCCAAAACTCTTTGGTGTTGCTTTAAAGACAAATGCTCCTAAATAGTATCAAATAAGGGTTCTTCAGCTTGTAATCATAGCAGAACCCGTTTTTTTGGTACTATATAGAACCTTTTTATACGGTTCTATAAAGAATCTTGCCTTGAAAAGTGCTCACCTCAGTGGTGCTATAAAGAACGATTAATTTATCAGCTGTCAGGAGTGACATTTTTGTTATTTATCCACTTTCTAATGTATAGCACTTGATAAGGATTAAAAGTTTAAAAACAGAACTGCAAGACATCAGAAAATACATTTATTTTTTACTTTCATAACATGAGACGTGTCATACAATAACAAATATGTGCTTTAAAATCACATTCCTAAGTTAAAATTATAAATAAAATAAATATATGGATCATTACACAAATCACTACTCAAAGTAAATATGGATGTTAAATAACTGCTTCAATATTAATTAACAATAACATTTGGCCAAGGCAGTCCTTGTAAATAGACATATAAATAGACAAATAAAATCATGACATATATGCCATAGAGCCTGAGATAGAGGAAAATAATAAGGAATTCTGCTTTTACTACCATCTCAGAAATATTGCCAGAATTAGAGGTTTTGTCTCAAGACAGGACTTAGAAAAACTTGTTCATGCTTTCATCACCAGCAGGGCCGATTATTGCAATGGACAATGGATTTTAAAGTACTGTTACTTGTTTAAAAACCACTTCATGGCTACGGGCCGAAATACATGACAGTATTGTACATGACATGTGCTTCAACAGTAGACACTTTTAAATCTAGATTAAAAACACATCAGTTTAACTTTGCATTTACTGAATGATTTAAAACAGTACGAATAAAACAGTACAAAAGAATAAAACAGTATGAACCTTACCTGTTATAAAGGGAATGAAGCTTACGGTATGGTGCTTACCTGCAGAAATAAATAAAGTACAATAAGAACACACAGAACTTCAATTTTCAAAATTATTTTAACAATAAATGATGATTATTTTACTGGTTTACCTGTTTGTGATTACCACAGAATCCCGTCACCTGGCTGCGGTCTTCATTTGGTGAATGGTTCTTCACTCATAATTGACCTATACAAGAAATAGAGAAGAATAATGAGCAATTCTGCTTTTACATGTAGATGTGTGCCCCAAGAACACAGACACACCGGCTCCAAAAAGTTTAAACAGTACACATTTCTGTTATTTTAATGTGGCAAATGTGTCAGCTTTAAAAGAAGCATACATTACCTTTAAAACAGGATGCGCACTGCATGAAATACCTTTTCTCCCAGCATAAGCAAGCAATTTTCAAAATGCTTTTAAAAGTAAATGGTGATTATTTTACTTGTTTAACTGATTGTGATTACCATGGAATCCGGTCACCATCATTTTTAAGCTTGTAAAGCAAATAATGAAATACATTACCATTGACTTCCATAGTAGGGAAAAAATATTTTGGAAGTATCGTGATAAATGATGAAGAAAATATTTTGCAAAATGATGGTTAGCACACGGTTGATGGTACCTATAAAATTCCATCATATTTTTTATTCCTACTATGGAAGTCAATGGTGACTATCTGCTGTGGGTTTACCATCATTCCTCAAAATACCTTCTTTTGTGTTACTTGGAAAAAAACTAATCCTTGTGTTGTTGTAAGCCTGTATACATGAGTAAATGATGACAGAATTATTATCATAAATTGAAATATCCCTGTAAACTGTATTTTCCCCCCTTAAACCTAAACTTATTTTCTTACAGCAAGTCATTTAGGTAATCAAGAAAATACTTTACCCGTTGCCTTTGTGAATTAAACAAATACAGCTATGCTTCCAGGTCTGTCGACGTTGCTATGGTTTTTTCGACAGCTGTAGTATGGAGGGTAGCGAATGAATGAATACATTGCAAAAAGTATTTCTTACTTGTTATTTCGAACTGTTTGCACTATACAAATACCTGTAAAGTCTTAAAATAAGATGCATTTTTTGATGAGCAAAATGACCTAAGAAAATAAGCCTAGCCTTTAGGGAGAAAAAACTCAAAATTTAAGCGAATTTGGGCTTAAAACAAGCAAATAAATCTGCCAAAGGGGTAAGAAACAAATCTAGATATAAACACTTAATTCAAGAAAAATTGTCGTAGCCCATTGGCAGATTTGTTGGCTTGTTTAATGTACATGCATGTACAATATTTCAATTTGTCTTGTATTTATTAGCATTTTGTATTGCCCAACGCTGTCTAGGTTGTTTAACTGTTGTCATTTTCTTATAAAAGCCTTTATAATTTATTAGTTTGGATGATTGCCATTCCCGAGAACCTCTTATATTGGAAGTAAAAGAATCATCTAAGCATTATTTTGTTGAATGTCTCTTAGACATGATGCCGTTTGATTGTGGTTCTATTTAATGGCTAGTCTATTCTTTTGGAATGGTCAAACGTCTATTAGATTTTCACTGACAGCCCAAATTAAGCCTTGTTTTAGCCTAGACACATATTCGCTGTCTATTAGAAGGTATGTAGTCGTTAAATAGCCGCTTTTTTGATGACTAATGTATTCTTGGGCCGTGGTTAGACGTCTCTTGGATTTTATGTAAAACGACAAACGAATCTATTTTTAACACAAAGGTCAGGGGAGAGCGCGAACGCAGTCCCCCACTATCAGAAATTTTGCAGTCGAGATTCCCACATTTGGGGAATTCGCAAAGGGTCAGCACAACCCGACTGCAATGGCTGAGCCTCGCCCTGGGTGAACCACCTTCATGATCATGGTGTCTCCCCTGCCAGGTAAGTATGAGCGACACCCTTTGAGGCCAGACGGCCGCATCTTCCTGTAACCGATCACATCGACGGCGCCCCCGAAGGCCGTCCGACTAACATTTCATTACTGTGTGTGACCAGGTGGAAAGCGCACGAAGCCACGTCTGAGATCTTCCCTATTTTTATTCCGTTTCCAGCCCGGTTGAACCGTGTAGAGTGAAATATGTGAAACAATTTAAATCAAATGGATTTAAATTGCGCATTCAAATATATGGTTTCGTTATTACAAAGTAACTTTACGTGGAATAGAAACAAAGAAATGTACAGAGCAATCAAGAAACAACGAAAGCATAGCAATTTTAGAACGTGGATAAATAAAAACACATAGCTCAATGACTTACCCGTTGTCGTTGTGAGTTAAACAAATACAGTTATGCTTCCAGGTCTGTCGACGTTGCTGTGGTTTTTCGACAGCTGTAGTATGAACGGTAGTGAAAAAAAGTTTTCAGGTGTTTTTAACATTCCAATCGGTCTCGTTCGCTTTTGTTGCGCCTTCAGCCGTGTCGAGGATGTTTAATTCGTCCTCGTATCACCTCCGCAAACTTGTAAAGAAAATAATTATATACATTACAAAAACATTTCTTTATCAGCGTGTTCATTTCCACGCAAGCTTTTCGTGAAACCAATAAAGCCGACGAAAACACAGCAATTTTAAAACACACGGATTAGAAAAATCACAGTCATTCACGCACAAAAGAAGCAAATTCTTTTTTTTATACTTGACTTATTTGTCCCCGAGAAGGGGAGCATACCATTCATGGAAACACTGCAAGCTCCGCTTCCATTTCCGAAGGTCAAAAATCCATTTAACATATAGTCCCCGGATAGGAGATGTATCAGACATTAAACTGATAAGAACAGATTTTTTTCTTTCGAAAAATTTTATTGTCACACAATCATATAAAACATCTTGCCATCACTTCAAGTAAAATAAAATGCATGTTGTCACACAATCATATAAAACATCTTGCCATCACTTCAAGTAAAATAAAATGCATGTATTCCTCGTAGTTTAAACAAGTAAAAATAAAAAATTATAAATCATCAAATAGTCAATTTATTTAAATAGACACAAATTATTTGTCAATTTATTTAAAAAGACACAAATAATTTACACATGAATATTAAAAGCTCACTCTTCTGCTGTGCATAAACTACAAGTGGGGACTTAAACAATCTTAAAGCATCATTTCAGCTCCCAAGAACATTTCTACACCTGGCATGTCAGGACCCAGAGGAGATCCTCTTAAACCAAGGCTCCGCTGCCCCAGCCTGATTGTTTGTGGGGGGCATCTACGGGCAGTCAGGACTCGTGGCTGAGGGGACCTCCCTGTGAAGCTCCGACCCCCACGTCCGAATGGCGACATATGGCGTACTCCTGCAGCCTTTCTTTGGCCAGCTGTAACATGGCCTGCAGAGACACCTGTACGCACTTCCCCACCAGCAGGTTTCTGGAGGTCCATATGGCCTCTTTGATGCAATTAATGGTAAGCCAGAGCCTGGTATAAGTGTCTGCTGGCATTTGGCTCTGGCCTGTTCCACCCATGACCATCCTGTAATCTGTGACCCCCCCCTGCTGGCAGGTACGGGAATTGCTGGGGACCGGCCGTTGCCCACAGGTCCCTCACAGCACTGCATTCCCAGAGTGCATGTCTCACGGTCTCAGGCATGCCGCAACTGAGTCGTGGACATATTGGATTTCTTGACATTCCCAGGAATGCATCACGGCCCTGACCGGGAGGATCTCATGGGCTGCCATCCACGCCAGGTCCTTGTGCCTGTTCTGAAGAGCTGAATGGGACGCATCGCGCCACACTTTCTTGGCCTCATCTACCATGAGTCCGCGCACTTGACTCACTTTTTCCCGTTCCTGCACAGCAGAGAGAATAAAGCGGTGATTAGTTAAAACGTCTATACTTTCTTTTTCCAGGTTGTATTGTCTTAAAAAGGTTTTAATAAAAGCATAGGCTGGCGGTAAATCAAATGCAATGGGTGTTTTTAAATTAACTGTTAAAAGCTTTAAGGACCGCAAATACGACCCCATCCAGAATCTGGCCATGGCTATTGTTTTGTGGTCTTTAGATGGGGTTGTAGCATATTTTATATGTAGTGCAGTGTAGTGTGCTCCTAAAACCAGGTGGGGGTTCGGCACCCCTTTGCCTCCATGCTTAGGTGCTTGCTTCATGATCTCTCTCTTAAGCCTCTCCCATTTGGACCCCCACAGGAAATAAAAGACAGCTCGATTCAGGGCTAAAATGAAGGACCTAGGAGGATAAAAGACTGAACACAACAATAAAATTAGTGGCAAAATCACTGCTTTTATTATTAAAACTTTCCCTTCCAATGTAAGTTGGTGAAGTCCCCAAAACCCCAGTCTCTGTCTTACTTTTGCTAAAACCTCTGACCAATTCCCACTACCTCCTCCTGTACGGTCAAACTTAATGCCCAATATTTTCAAGTCTGTCTTTTTTACAGTCAAATCCAGTCCATTTGTGTCTATAGGTTGCCAGGGGCCAAAGAATTGTGCTTGTGTTTTGTCTCTGTTTAGTTTGGCCCCTGAAGCTCTCCCAAACCAGTCAGTCACATGTCCTCTTAATAAATAAAATGTCTGTGCATAAAAAATGTATGTCGTCCATATACAGTACCGTCTTAGCCATTTGTCCTCCTGTCCCTGGTAAGTCCAGTCCTTTGATCCAATGATCCCCTCGCAATACCTGCGCTAAAGGCTCAATACAGGCCACGTATAGGAGGGGAGATAACGGACATCCCTGACGGACACCGCAGCGAATATTTACTGTTTTGGACAAGTTCCCATTTACTACAATTCTGCTAGTTAAGTCAAGATACAGCATTCCCACCCAAGCTATGAATTTCCCCGGAAAACCCATTTTTTCCAGTACTTGAAACAAGTACTGGTGCGAGACTCGGTCGAATGCCTTTTCAAAATCTAAATTTAGGACTACTAAACGAATGTTTCTGTCTCTCGCGTAACAGATGGTGTCTCTAATCAGTACTAGGCTATGGGGGTAATATGATGCCAATATTATTGAAAATGGACAGAGTAAAAGTCACAAATAGATATTACAACTTGTAAACACAAAACGCAATCTACAAATAGATTAAAAATCCACAAACACAGTCCTCGTGATCCGCAAATGTAAAACAAGATCTACGAATTGTCTTTGTGATCCACAAATATAAAACATGATTTACAAAAAGAAATCAGTGACTTGTACTTGAAAACCAGAATTTGAATGAATGTAAAGTGACTTCTTTGCAGATGAATATCATTTTCTATTTGTAGATTGTGTCACATTTGTTTTCAGAAATCTGACACTATTGTTTCGCTTTGGTGACAAAATAATGCCATAATCGTTGAAAATGAAGAGACTACAATTTGTAAACACGAAACAAATCTGCGAATAGGTTCCAAATCTGCAAACAAACTCCTCATGATCCGCAAATGTAAAACGAGATCTACAAATATATAAAAATCCACGAACAGACTCTTCATGACATACAAATATAAAATGCGATTTACAAATAGATTTAAAATCCGCAAACCAACTCTTTATGATTCACAAATAGAAATCATCGACTTGTACTTGACAAACAGAATTTAAATGAATGCAAAGTGATTTGTCTGCGCATGAGGGTCATTATTTGTTTGTAGATTGTGTTGCATTTGTTTTCAGAATTTTGGCACAACTGTTTCGCTGTTTTCCATTAAAAAAATCTACAAATGCCCTCCTCACAATTTGCAAACAAACACAGTCTAACTTGTATTTTCCAACCATTGTAAAAAGACATTCTTACACATTCTGTGCAAAGTTCAGCATGCAAGTGTTGAATCTGTGTTTGCAAATCACAGGGCATTCACGAATCCTTCTGCACAAGTCTACAGATCTTTTTGGCACTATCTTTCCGCAGAGTTTGTCACTACGATCCACGCGTGTAGTAAGCCAATCAGAGGTATTGCTTCAAAGTAATGCCACGCCCCCTCAATAAGCTCTTTTCAAAATAAAAGCTGGGCTCACTGCCATTTACCGTTGCCTGTGTTACAGCACTGAAAGGCGGCCAGACCGCGTTATCGATATTATATTAATGATATTAAAGCATTTATGTATAGCATGGCAAATATGTAGCATTAACGTGAACTAGAACAACCCCTCGTTTAAGTTATTATCAGTGCCTGACAATTCAGCCGAGGTCATTAAATCGTTAAAAACACTGCATGAAGCGGTTTTATCCTTAAAACATCAGTGTCTCTTCAACGAACATTTGCCGAGCGTCAGCGAGCCAGCTGGATGGAGTGGAGCTGCTATAGTGACGCGGCTAAAATAAAGCAAGCGGGTGCAACGATAATATTGGATGTAACTTGCCGTAATTAACAAAAACATGAGCCTTATTTGACAGCAGCACTAATTGAACTATTTGACCATATGCATTTGATATACATACGGTGACCGGAATGCACTTACAAAACGCGCTGTTATTAGAAACATTTAACTGTTTCCAGACTGAGCATGGAGACAAAGCACAAGCCGTTTATAGAAGCAGCTGCCTGTCAGCGTGTACGGAATGAAGTCAAAACGGTCTCGGTTTTTAGACCGGCAGTCTGCCTGTGCCATTCCACCCTAATCCGGACTGCAAATTACATGTTAATATTATATCCACCATTTACAATCCTTCCTTTAAGGTCTGTTCTGCTTTTAACAGCTCAAAGCTATTACTCTCTGTAGCTTTCGAGTCCGTTGTAGGCTACAGGTAAATTTTGCAGTTGTTTTAGTTAACTTTGCAGAGCATTTTATTGTCGGAAATGGTCCTGTGCTGGGTTTTCCTATAACGATTGAACTTAGCACTCAAGAGCGCTTTCTACAAGGTAAAACGATCGCTCGCAGCTGGGTTTTAAGTGCTACTAACGAGTCGCTATCGCTTTGTCAAGTGCTGAAATGTCACTTACTGAATGACTCGTAATTGTAGCAGAAGCTTATTTAGGCTAATGATCTTCAGCCGATGTGCACTAATATTTTTTAAAATATTATTAATTATTTTTCAATGACTTATTAAATGTTTTAATAATTTGTGCATCATGAAATATTCTTTTTTTCATATTTAGTTAGGACTCGTCCCACTGCGCAATGCCTTCTGCATTTTATAATATAGTTTAGATTATTCTTTTTATTTGTTGTTTATTATCTATGTTTATTTATTATTAAGGATTATTGCATTACCCAGTTGCGAGCGATCGTTATACGTACATCTTTGGGAAACGCACGTAAATGAACAACGAATGTTCGTTAAGTAGCTCGTAGAAAGCGCTCTTAAGTGCTAAGTTTAATCGTTATCGGGAAACCCAGCCCTGTTCGTTTGGAATGTGACTGGCACACAGCTCTAGTCAGGACTGATTATCCATTTATCAAGTATTGATTAATTATTTTCACTTAATCCCTTTTGCATTTTACAAAAAGTAGAATAGGCAGGCATATTCTGAATTAAATCAAAATTATGACTGTGGCGTTGAAGGAACCTTCCCTTAGTGATAAATAAATAAGTTATTTTGCTATTATTATCTAGCAAATATGACAGTTTTAAACAAACTAAGTAGCCTATTTATTTATTTATTGGCAAATGCAGAACAACAAGGAACATGTAGAACATAGGCGACACGCCTCTACCTTGCAATGAGAAGATTAATCATGGGGAACATAAGCTAAATGTAATTTTAAAATGTATTTAATTAAAAAACAAATTTAAACCGAAAGCGGACTGTTTATGCTTGTCAAATTTATGCTGGCTCGGTCACAAAATTTCGTCAGGCAGTATTTGATATATGTATTTGTGTTCATGGAAAACAATATAGGCTATAGAAATTCGTGCTGAGTGACAGGAAAAAGACAATCGTGCTAATTTGCACAAGAAAAAAAAGGGTCAATGAATACGAACAAATAAATCGAAAAAAAAATTAAGATATTGTTGATTCTGCATTTATCCAGCCAGCATAAATTTGACAAGCATGTGCTTTCGTTTTAAAAATGACATTTAAGCCTTTAATCATATAAGGGAGAAAGGCGTGTAGTCTACCTTTGCTTTCTCCTCATTGTTCTGCATTTGCCAATGAATAAGTCAGTCATATTTGTTATAAAAAAATCAATGTATGCTACATAATAATAGAACTTGTTAATTTTTTACCAAAATAAGAAAAAGAACGTCGGTAAAAATGTGCACCCAGCTAGACACTCAAAATGAGGGCCGGAGTGGGACTCGCTGACTATTAAAATAATATAATTAAATCCTCAGTAGCCATATCTGCTATACTGTTATCTGCAGCCTTGAAAATTCATTGTATTTTTCTAATATATCATTTCCAATTCAGTGCAATTACAGTAGCCTAAACAATTATGATTTTGCCATAATTGTGCAGCCCTATATTTTAATATTATTTAAGTAAACTTGTTAAAAAACTACTAAAAGGGAACAAATGTGTTTTCCCCTATATTTCTATAAAAAAATGTAGGTCTTGTAAATACGTATGGGGTTGCAATAGTTTGGAACCTACTGATATACAAAACTGGCTAATATGTCCTGACTGGAGCTGTGCGCGTCTGCGAAAAAAAAAAAAACGAAATAGGCGTCACCTCATTTAATGTCATTGTGCTTTCAGTTAACCTGTTTAGAACTAGAAGTGTGCGCCCTGCCCTCGACTTTAGGCGGTGCGTTCAAGTTCATATACAGCGTGCAGACAGCGTGCCCGAGGGGGAAAGGTCCGCGGGAGAAACTCTACAGCTTTAATGTGCAGACAGCGTGCCCGAGCGCGAGGGGGAAAAGTCCGCGGGAGAAACTCAACAGCTTTAATGTACAAAAACTTTACGACAAACGAGAAACGTTCTAACGGAAGCCTTCAGTCAAGCAGGATTAAAAAGAGGATGAGAAACGTGCAAAATATACAATGTACAGTATATACAGTTATGTCATTAATAACTACTGCTTTTAAAAGGACTTTTAAGTTATTGTTTTTGTTTCATTTTCAAAGTTTGATACATTGTGCATAATGACTTGGAAAAAGGGATAATTCAACAATAATTTATAATTGTATATCTTTTATTAATTTTATGAAATACATTCAACTATATTTCAATGCACATTTAGGCCCTGAACAAAAAACAACTCGCGAGGGGGGGACTAGGGATTAACCCTTATTAACTTTAAGGAATTAACTTTAGTGTTTAGAATTCAGTTAAAAACCAAAAAAAGAATTCTGTGTGCTTTTTGTTTAAAGTGCTTGTTTTTATTTAATGTATTTATTTATTCACTGGTGGTAGGGTTGGGGGACAATGAAGGGGAGGGGGGGTTCGGCACATATGCTTGAACCACTACTGATTTGATGTAACGGGTGGAATAATTTTAACATGTCACCTGCAGTCCGGGTTAGGGTGGATTGCAGACTGCGGGTCTAAAAGCCAAGACTGTTTTGACTCGATTTGAGTGCCTAGCTCGATTTGAGTGTCTAGCTGGGTATGCGGTTTTATCAACTTCGTTTTTCTTATTTTACACTGTAAAAAATGTTTTGTGGCTTAGTAAATTTAACTAAATAAAATTAGTCAATTATATAAAAAAATAGGTTAAAACAAAAACTATTTTTGAGTACAAATAATGCAAAAATGTGAGTAATTCTAGATTAACACATTATTTAGTAAATTCCTAAATTTTATCATGTAAAATTTTGAGAAGGAAATTAAATAATTATAAAAAAATAATAGGCTGTATTAACTTAAAAATATAGTGCATCATTTTTGCATCCACTTTTTAAAGTAAATTTTACATGGAATTTTTAGTAGGCCTAATTGCTTCTCCATGTAAAACTTACTTAAACCTTGCAATTGCTTAAATTGCAAAGGCTTAAATTCAATGTAAAACTTACTTTAAAAAAGTGTATGTAAAAATGATGCACTGTATTTAGTTTTTTTTAGTAAATCCAGCATATAATTTTTTTCATATTATTTTTATCAGTGTACTTAGTTTGTTTAAAACGGTCATATTTGTTGTTAAAAATCATTACGTAATAATAGCAAAAGAACTTATTTATTTTTCACTAAAATAGGAAAGTTTCTTCATGCCACAGTCATAATTTTGGCTAAATGCAGAATATGCGTGCCTATTCTACTTTTTGTAAAAAGCAAAAAGGATTAAGTGAAAATAATAAATCGATACTTGATAAATGGGTGACTTGTTCATTATTGTAATATAAAGAAATGCATTACATTTTTTTAAAACAAAGCCCGCCTTTTAATCTTTCTGACTAGAGCTGTGCGCCAGGCAAATTCCAAACGAGCAGGGCCGGGTTTCCCAAAAGCATCGCTAAGTAGATTGTAAAAACAATCTTAAAATTCATCTTAGAATTATGGGCCGTTTCCCAAAAGCTTTGTAGCTTAAGTAGCACTCGAAAATCATCGTAGATCTACGAGTGCTCTGGAGTAATCGTTAATTTATAAGTGCATCGTAAGACAGCAGTGTCACAAGGTCACCTGCAGGACAACCAGCAAATTGCACTCCTGCAATAACGATAATGTAATGTTTTAAATGTAGGCTATATTTATTTATTGGGTTTTTTTTCTTTGTTTATTTGTTTAAATTACTTTAATATAATATATTTAAAATTCAAACGAGAAATTAAATTTAAATGACTAAACATAAATTAATTAAGAAGGAAAACGTATTTGGTACAATTTTGGTAAAAGTTGGTACTAGCAAATTGATAAATGGTTCCTACAAATTGCTGCTATAATTCATTTAGGCTACAGTAAAAAAATATTTTTTTGAAGGGTATGGCATCTGATTAAAGAAACCAAATAAATACGGTACAATGCAATAATCCTTAATAATAAATAAACATAGATAATAAACAACAAATAAAAGAATAATCTAAACTATATTATAAAATGCAGAAGGCATTGCGCAGTGGGACGAGTCCTAACTAAATATGAAAAAAATAATATTTCATGATGCACAAATTATTAAAACATTTAATAAGTCATTGAAAAATAATTAATAATATTTTAAAAAATATTAGTGCACATCGGCTGAAGATCATTAGCCTAAACAAGCTTCTGCTACAATTACAAGTCATTCAGTAAGTGACATTTCAGCACTTGACAAAGGGATAGCGACTCGTAAGTAGCACTTAAAACCCAGCTGCGAGCGATCGTTTTACCTTGTAGAAAGCGCTCTTGAGTGCTAAGTTCAATCGTTATAGGAAAACCCAGCCCAGGACCATTTCCGACAATAAAATGCTCTGCAAAGTTAACTAAAACAACTGCAAAATTTACCTGTAGCCTACAACGGACTCGAAAGCTACAGAGAGTAATAGCTTTGAGCTGTTAAAAGCAGAACAGACCTTAAAGGAAGGATTGTAAATGGTGGATATAATATTAACATGTAATTTGCAGTCCGGATTAGGGTGGAATGGCACAGGCAGACTGCCGGTCTAAAAACCGAGACCGTTTTGACTTCATTCCGTACACGCTGACAGGCAGCTGCTTCTATAAACGGCTTGTGCTTTGTCTCCATGCTCAGTCTGGAAACAGTTAAATGTTTCTAATAACAGCGCGTTTTGTAAGTGCATTCCGGTCACGGTATGTATATCAAATGCATATGGTCAAATAATTCAATTAGTGCTGCTGTCAAATAAGGCTCATGTTTTTGTTAATTACGGCAAGTTACATCCAATATTATCGTTGCACCCGCTTGCTTTATTTTAGCTGCGTCACCTTAGCAGCTCCACTCCATCCAGCTGGCTCGCTGACGCTTGGCAAATGTTCGTTGAAGAGACACTGATGTTTTAAGGATAAAACCGCTTCATGCAGTGTTTTTAACGATTTAATGACCTCGGCTGAATTGTCAGGCACTGATAATAACTTAAACGAGGGGTTGTTCTAGTTCACGTTAATGCTACATATTTGCCATGCTATACATAAATGCTTTAATATCATTAATATAATATCGATAACGCGGTCTGGCCGCCTTTCAGCGCTGTAACACCGGCAACGGTAAATGGCAGTGAGCCTAGCTTTTATTTTGAAAAGAGCTTATTGAGGGGGCGTGGCATTACTTTGAAGCAATACCCCTGATTGGCTGACTACACGCGTGGATCGTAGTGACAAACTCTGCGGAAAGATAGTGCCAAAAAGATCTGTAGACTTGTGCAGAAGGATTCGTGAATGCCCTGTGATTTGCAAACACAGATTCAACACTTGCATGCTGAACTTTGCACAGAATGTGTAAGAATGTCTTTTTACAATGGTTGGAAAATACAAGTTAGACTGTGTTTGTTTGCAAATTGTGAGGAGGGCATTTGTAGATTTTTTTAATGGAAAACAGCGAAACAGTTGTGCCAAAATTCTGAAAACAAATGCAACACAATCTACAAACAAATAATGACCCTCATGCGCAGACAAATCACTTTGCATTCATTTAAATTCTGTTTGTCAAGTACAAGTCGATGATTTCTATTTGTGAATCATAAAGAGTTGGTTTGCGGATTTTAAATCTATTTGTAAATCGCATTTTATATTTGTATGTCATAAAGAGTCTGTTCGTGGATTTTTATATATTTGTAGATCTCGTTTTACATTTGCGGATCATGAGGAGTTTGTTTGCAGATTTGGAACCTATTTGCAGATTTGTTTCGTGTTTACAAATTGTAGTCTCTTCATTTTCAACGATTATGGCATTATTTTGTCACCAAAGCGAAACAATAGTGTCAGAATTCTGAAAACAAATGTGACACAATCTACAAATAGAAAATGATATTCATCTGCAAAGAAGTCACTTTTCATTCATTCAAATTCTGGTTTTCAAGTACAAGTCACTGATTTCTTTTTGTAAATCATGTTTTATATTTGTGGATCACAAAGACGATTCGTAGATCTTGTTTTACATTTGCGGATCACGAAGACTGTGTTTGTGGATTTTTAATCTATTTGTAGATTGCGTTTTGTGTTTACAAGTTGTAATATCTATTTGTGACTTTTACTCTGTCCATTTTCAATAATATTGGCATCAAATTACCCCCATACTAGGCTGTCCGTGATCTTTCTCCCAGGGACGGCGCAGGCTTGGTCCGGGTGGATCAGTTCTGTTAAAACCATAGACATTTGTTTCATTAACATTTTGCTAAAAAGTTTCAAATCAAAATTTAAAGAGTTATTGGGCGCCAATTCTTTAGGTCTGATTTGTCATTCTTTTTGTGTAGCAGTGTTACTATCCCTGTCCTAAAACTGTCCGGTAGTCTGTCACATTTGTCAAAGTCATTAAAAACAGCTAAAGGTCTTTCTTAAAGCTTTTTCAATTTCAAAATGGGTAAAATGTTTAGTTAGAAAGGAACTTTCTTGCACTGTTTTTGTTATATGGGATAAAACTTCTCTTGCTATGTCTCCATCAATTGTTTTCTCTCCATACAGGTCTTCATAAAAACTTTCTACTACATTCATTATATCTTTTGTTCCTGTTAAAATTTCTCCATGGTTGTTTTTTAATTTCACTTTTGCTTTGTCCCTACTAATAATTTTCTTAAAAAAGTATCTGGTGCATTTCTCACCTTCTTCCAGTTCCTTTTCTTTGCATCTTAACATAATACCTCTAATCTGGGCCTCCATCAGATCAGACATTTCCTTTTTTACTTCTTCTATTTCTTCCTTAAAATCAAACCCCATGTTAAAAAGGTTAAAATAACGCTGTAGGCTTTTTTGCAATCCCACTATACGTCGTCTTTCTTTTTCCTTTTTTCTTTGCCCTGCCTGCCTAAAAAAAGTCTGTGTCTTTCCCTTTACCATTTCCATTTAAAAGTATTGAAGGGTCTGCCATTGATTATACTGCTCTCTGTATTTACTGACTATATCTTTTTCTAATAACAGAGAGCAGTTTAGCTTCCACAGACCTCTTCCTAAAGTCACACCAGAGGGAAGTGAGAGGGTGCAGGATAGCATTATGTGGTCAGAAAAAAACAGGGGGGTTAATGTAGCATCTGTGGGCGGACAATCTCTGGTAAAAATGTAATCAATCCGAGAGGCTCTGGTGCCATCACCACTAAACCAGGTGAAGCCCTCCTCTCTATGATGCATTATTTTAAAACAGTCTTTTAGGTTAAATTTAATTATATTCTGTAATAAAACTGATGTTTTATCTACCCTAAAATCATCCCCTACCCCTTTCCTGTCTTTTTTACTTAAAAACAACAATTAAAATCACCTGCAAAAATTAAAGGCACTCTTCCTAAAAGGTGGGATTGCAAGTCTTTTAAAAGCTCATACCTTTCATTCTTTTCTGTAAAACCATAGACATTAAGAATGTTAAAATCCCTCTCTAAAAAAGTCAGGTTTGCTAAAAGGGCCCGCCCTTCTTTCACCACGGTGCTGCCCTTCACCAAGATGTTTGGGTTATTTATCAGAATAGCCACACCGTCATTTTTGTTTAGGTTTGAACTAGGGATGCACCGATACCACTTTTTCCATCTCCGATCCGATTCCGATACCCGAATTCTGAGTATCGGCCGATTCCGATATCTGCCGATCCAATACTACTGTATTTTTCTTGAACAATTTAAATTACAATTTAAATTGTCCTTTAAAAGACATAAATGCAAAAATCTATTTAAAAAGGGGTTAAAATAAACTTAAACTGATAAGAACAGATACTACACTTAATCTTAGCCAAAAGGCCGAGAAGCGATACCGGAATATACGCAGCCAAAGGGGGAGCCGGCGAAGGCGCTGGCTTTTGGGGTGGAGGCTAGCGGGTATTTAACTATATACGTTCTCATTGTATAACCCAGAGGTAGAACGTTGAGCTAGCAGATCAGAAGTTCATGTTTTCTTAACCCATGCAGAAAACACACACAAACTGTTGGGAAAAAGCAGTTATCGCTTAACCAAACAGAAACATGAAGTAAAGCTTCAGTTAATTTGCTTGCAGCTTGCAGATCCAATACGTCGATCGTAAAGGTAATGCCGGTAGATCGCACATACCTTAACTGTGTATGCTGCTCCACGCCTCCACGAGCTTCGGGAAACAGAGCGCAAAATTGTCATTATGGTCTTGGATTAACTGTGAAACATGCTTTGCCTTTCTTCTCAAATGTGTTTTCATAAATCTTACGCTGCCCGCTGCAGCTCAGTCGTCTAACCAGTGGGGGAGTGGCAATCCGGAGGGTCGGTAGTGTTTTAACCTCTCGACGCGCACTAGCTCGCGGACGGAAAGACGTCAGTTTTTTTTAATGCTGCTAACAATATCAACCTGATCTCACAAATTTCCGTGGCATAGTCACGGAATTTTGTGCTCATTTTTCCGTGGCATTCTCACGGATCTCCGCATTTTTCCGTGGCCCTGCTACGGACTGTCTTTTTCCGTGGCATTCTCACGGATTGGTTACTCAACTGTTTTGTCCTATTTTCTTACCATTTTCGCTTCGGTTTAGGGTTAGATTTACATGAAATGACATCCCTACCCAAACCCAACTCTAACCCCAACGCCAGGCGACAATTGTTTAAAGTTTAGAAAATATAAAAGAATAAATCAGAAAAAATTATATAAACCAATAGTTAAAGTGACATACTAATGCAAACACCAAATCTAACCCTAAACCGAAGCGAAAATGGTTTGAAAATAGGAAAAAGCAGTTGAGTAACCAATCCGTGAGAATGCCACGGAAAAAGACAGTCCGTAGCAGGGCCACGGAAAAATGCGGAGATCCGTGAGAATGCCACGGAAAAATGAGCACAAAATTCCGTGACTATCCCACGGAACTTTGTGAGATCATGTTGAACAATATATATATAGCCTACTGTGTACAAACAACAATAATAATAACATTACTATACATCGCTTAAAAGGTCTAAGGGTTTAGCATCAGTGTATGGTGTCCGTTTTGAGATTAAATTGCTCTAGTATCATAAATATAGTATTTTATTACAGAAGTCCAGATAACAACATGCATAATATAAACTTGATGGCTGCGAGGGCTGCTGATAATAGCCGTGCTTTCAGTCTTTAGTCATGCACTCCGGCCACACTAAAACCTATTTATCATATATTTAATATGCTTCAGTGCTCAAAATTTATCTGGCAGCACAGCTCTCTATGAAGCCCGTCTCCCCTGGAGTTCTATATCAGCCAATCAAAAAATAAAGAAAGATTGTGTAGCCACAATAGCCAATCAGAAAATAGGACTGTTGTATCTGGGTAAGATTTTACGCAACAACCAATAAAAAAGCATAGCCTCGCACACCCACAGATGAACGGAACCGAGCATCACTTTGAGCAGCACAGAGTCTGATCTCCTGTTTTAATGTTACAAAAAATGCACAACTTTGACACAAACAATGACAACTTGACTGCTGTTAAAGAATGTTTCCCAGATAATCAGCATCAGTTTTTCACGAGTGTCTGTAACATAGCCAACAGTTTACAGCCTGTTCAGTGACAACACCTGCTCAGAACACGCAAGTTAGTTTAAGCCTCGTTATATTTTCGTTATCACACGATGACTGACATTTTGTCACATAAAATATCTCTCTCCAAACAGGCTTAATAATTTTATAAGCAACTGCTTTGCATCCAAAGTAAGCTTTAGCTTACCTAAAACTAGGGAACTGTTGACTTTAAGATCTTTTAAATAATAATTATTACACTTTTTTATTGTAATTTTAGATTTCAGCATTTGCTTATTTACAGCTAACTATTTTCTTTTTTCTTTTTTTTTGACCACAGAGGGCTGGTGGTCTATGAAATTTCCCGGTAGATTTTTGGGTCCCACTCCGCCCCTGCGTCTAACTTCTGAAATTTACCAGGATGCGCATTTTTGCCTTGATGCAGGAGCTGATTCACGCTCATGAGAGAGAGAGAGAGAGAGAATTTAGAATTTTCAAAAAACCTTTATTACAAAATAAAACATTTTAATAACCTCAAATCTGAAAAAACAAAGGAAAAAAAATAATTTTATATATATATATATATATATATATATATATATATATATATATATATATAGTAACGTAAATAACAAAAAAATAAGCCAACAAAGGAGCAAAGACCAAATCCATCTTCAATAACCAGACACAGAGCTCCTCCATAATACCAAATCAATTCAAAAGAAAGAAGATCATTCATTGCTTTAAAGTATCTAAAACCAATAAAGATTCTATATTTAACTTATTTTAAAAACTGCTAATATATCATGGCTTCCAGGTCTTGCTGTGGTTTTTCGACAGCTGTAATATGAAGGGTAGAGTGAAAACAAATGTTTAAGTGTTTTGAACATCCCAATCTGTTCGTTTACTTAGTATTTTCTTCATGTTTTCGAGTAAAAACGAATTCTTAAATCGAGATACATTTACTTAATAAGCAAAGTGGCTTAAAATTTAAGTCTTGTTTACTGAAATAAGTTATAAAATGTAATAGGTTAAGGCTTAAAACAAGTAAAAATATCTGCCAGTGGGGTAAGAAAAATAAACCTAAATTGAGTTTATTATTGAATTAAGTTGAAACTAGAATTAAGTTTATTTTTCTTACCCCGCTGGCAGATATTTTTGACTTGTTTTAAATATAAACCTGTTGATTTTTATAATTTATTTCAATTATTACAAAGTATACGATCTGATTTTTTAATCGCGGTGTTTGTTTTATTCCTCGTTTCTTTTCCATGCCTTTGCTTTATTTATTTATTTTTTGCTTGTTGCATTTAAATGCACATTTGATTTGTTGCCACATTATTCTGTGTTAATGTATTTTTTAACATGTTTATTAACAAAAAGTGCGTTATTATAATTAATTATATAGCTGTGAAATATATACAAGAATTCCCAGCAAACACAAAACGTTTTTATAACAATTTTCTATTACGATACATAATATCTTAAGCCACTTTGCTTACCAAGTAAATGTATCTCCATTTAAGAATTGTCAGATATTTACTAGAAAACAAGACAAAAACAGTAAGAAAGACATTAATTTACTTTTTTCTTTCAAACATGAATTTACAGACGGCTGGAAATTTTAAATAAAATAACTAGACATACCTTTTCGGGTCTGCTCCCGTTTGCTGTGATGACGGGGGACTTAATCCAAAGCACATTTTGAGGAATTCTTACACATTTTATTTATTATTTCTTTGGAATTTATTATTATTTATTTTCATTTACAAAGTATGAGATCTGATTTTTTTAAAGGCGGTGTGTGTTTTATTCCTCTGTTTCCTTTTCATGCATTTGCTTTATTTATTTATTTATTTTTTGCTTGTTGCATTTAAATGCACATTTGATTTGTTGTCACATTATTCTGTGTTAATGTATTTTAACACGTTTATAAACAAAAAGTGCGTTATTATGATTAATTATATAGCTGTGAAATATATAAATGAATTCCCAGCAAACACAAAAAGTTTTTATAACGTTTCTGTATTTGCTGGGTTGGAATCACTTTCTTTAGCTCACACAACGTTCTACCAAAAAACAGCAGATCATTTTCTACTAAATAACTGCATACACTATGGATTAAAAATGTCCCGACTGCGAACCTGATAAAACCCAGGTAAAAAGCAAATACAAATAAACCATTTTGATTTAGCAAAAGTTTACAAATAAATGCACTCCCTGCACACAACAAGCACGTCTAGTTACCATTCATATTTTGCGTGATTTAAGTTTCGTCGCATACATTTAGGAAGGCACGCGATAAAAACAAAATAAGGCTTTTAATGTATGCAGACTTCATTCTCCGTTGAGGGCTTATCAATCATAATTGTTGAGTTGTGCTACTGTTGCAGCTAGCGATGCATTCGGAGGAACATGATGAGGATGGAGATTAATCTTTAAGTATATTTATTAACAGGCTGCCGACACATCATTCTCACGGTCGGAGCAGCTCTCACACACACTGATGAACACTGAGGAGAATACTACCGTAACCCACAGGGGACAAACATTAACGCGAACGCGTTTTACATAGCTTACACTTTGGTGCCCTCTTGTGGCTTACTCATATGCATAACACAGAACAACTGAGGACATTATGAACATATTCTAACACCCCCACTTGTACTCAGGTTGTTATGTAACAAAAATAGAAGACATAAATACATGTAGACCTTTTTGTCAAACACATATTAATGTCCAAAAAGAACAATTGTTCCCTGATTGTCCTCATGTACCACAGTTTGTGCACACCTGTTAGTGTATTTTTCCTGTGTCATTTTTATACACCCATCTGACAGATTAAAGTCAATACCCAGAAAATGTTTCAATTTACCCAAGTCTTTCATCTTAAACTTTTCTGCAAGCATCTCTTTCACTTCTTTCAGTCTCTCATGATTGCTCGCAGCAATGATTAAATCATCAACCCATGTAATTATGATCACCTTTTCTCCTTTTGACTCTTTGGCATAAACACAGTGATCAGCTGCATTTTGTGTGAATCCGTTCTCAGAAAGACAATCGTGCAAAATCTTATTCCAGTTTCGCCCGGATTGTTTCAAACCGTAAAGTGACTTCTCTAGTTTGTAAACTATACCCTCTTTCTCTTGGTAACCCTCTGGTGGATTGATGTAGATCTCATAGTCTATGGGAGCATGCAAGTATGCGGTTTTCACATCCATTTGATGTAGGAGTAAATTTTCTTGTGCAGCTTTTTGTAGCACGACCCTTACACTTGTCAAGTCCGCAGTGGGCGAAAATGTCTCTCCATAGTCTATTCCCATTCTCTGGTTGTAACCTTTGGCCACAAACCTGGCTTTGTACTTGTCTTTTCCATCTACATCAGTCTTTATAGAGTAGACCCATCTACCCCCCACTGTTTTCTTGCTGATGGGCAGTATCGTCTGGGTAAACGTTTTGTTTTTGTTTAGAGACTGGATTTTTTCATCCATGGCTTTTATCCATTCTTTTGAGTTAGCTGACCTCATTGCTCCCTCAAAAGTCTGTGGAATGCCACACACCGCTCTGCAGCAATAATCTATTGTGATATTCACCTCATCATTATCACTGTTTTCAGTTACGAAGTCATCCAAGTAACTCTGTGTTTTTCTCTCTCTGGTCTGATATCTTCTACTCTCAGGTCCACTATTTGTCACATTTTGTGATTGACTGCGATCACTGGACCTGGTTGCTTCATTTAGACTATCACTATCTGTACTTCTACTCTGTACACTTGGCTCTGGAGCAGTTTCTGTACTCCTTCTCTGTGTAGTCTCACCAGTCTTGGGTTTCACTCCGACATAAACATCACTTAGATCTTGCTCACCTGTCTGTGTCTCTTTTTCTGCAGCCGCTTTGCTCACAAATTTGACTAGTCTGTGTTTTTGTACTTTCTTGGTATCTGGATGATAGTTCCGGTAAATGTGAAAGTCGGCACACCTCTGATCTACTGGCTGTTCTTCAACGTGATGTCCAGCTGATGCCTGACCAAAGACCACCGGCAGAACCCGCTTAATCTCCGCTTAATCTCCTTCCGTTTCAATGTGTATATATATATATATCTCCCAAGGGTTTTTTCCTTCTAGGACTTTTTTTTACTTCCCCGGCTAAAATTCCGGGGGTTTTTTTCTCCTAGGTGGTTTTTCAACCCGGGGAGGCAGCCTTTTTGGGCTTAACTTCTATACGTTACATTAGTAATACGTTTGCTTATAATGTTGATTTATAGCCGCAGCAAATTTAGCTGCTTGTGTTATCGTGTATTATGTTATGCTATCTGTCGATTTTCTGTGCTTTTCACTACATCTATTATGTAAAGCTGCTTTGATACAATTACCAAATTGTGAAAAGCGCTATATAAATAAAGTTGAATTGAATTGAATTGATACACCAAGTACGCTGGGCTGTTCTTGTCGTAGCCTACAAAACGACCTTGGTCACACCTGGAATCAAATTTTCCTTTTTCCTGCTTGTAAGTGTAGCATACAGATCCGAACTTTTGCATTTTTGACACATTTGGCTTCTTGTCAGTTATCGACTCATAAGGGGTCTGTCCTGTACGCTTGTTGAAACATCTGTTGCGTACCACTGCAGCTGTTTGTATTGCGTAGTGCCATAGTTGCTTTGGTAATGCACTTTCAACTAACATGCATCTTCCCATCTCAAAAAGAGTATGCCAGTTTCTTTCCGCGGTTCCGTTTTGGTGCGGGGAATACGGAGCTGACGTTTCATGCCTGATGTTGTTTTTCCTCAACAATGCTTGAAAGTCATTGCATGTAAACTCAGTTCCGTTGTCGGATCTTATGCACCTCACTTTCCCGTAAGGGGATACATCCGCTAGAAATTTTTCAGTAGCCTGTACGGTGTCACTTTTCTTCTTTAGGAAATATACAAACACTGCGCTCGAATAGTCATCAGTGAATGACTGCACATATTTGTAACCGTCCATCGATTCTGTAGCTACTGGTCCTGCAAGGTCTGTGTGTACCATCTGTAATGGTGTCTTTGCTCTGGCATCAGGGTCCCGATTTCTGGTTTGGGCAAACTTTCCCTGAATACACACCTCACACTCTTGTTCGGGTCTGCCAGCTTTACCTTTGATCTGCATGCCTTCGACAATATCCTGCAACTTAACAATGTCTTCATAGTTACAGTGACCTAAGATCTCGTGCCACGTTTGTATGTCATGGCAGGCCTTACACTTATCATTAGATTCAGTTCCAGTATGCAAATAATATAACTTGCCGTAAACATGTATGTTAAATCTGTTACCGTTTCTGGTTATCAGGGTGTCTTTGTTTTCTTTAAAAACAACTGTAGCCCCATTTGCGGTCGCTGCCTTCACTGAAAAGATGCTTTGGGGGTATGATGGCACAAACAAAGCATCTTTTAGCACTGACTTTCGTTGCTGTCCTCCGCTGTCGATTAGGAAAACCTCAGCATTTCCCTTCCGCTGAGCGACTCCATTGCATCGAGTGCCGTCTGCCAGCTCGACGCTGTGTGTTTCAGGCCTGAAAGTGTTGTCGAAACTCTTGAACATAGTTATGTCCGTGATGATATGAGACGTAGCCCCCGTGTCCACCATTAGACCATTTTCCTTGATGCTGCACGTTGGCTGCCGCTGGGTACGGGTCTCTCTGTCTTTCATCTTGAAAGCATAGTCCTCGACATCTTCTGAGGCTCTACTCACAGCATCTTTTCTGTCTTTAATGTCCTTACGCCTACATGTTGCGTCTTTGTGTGTCTCTTCGGCATATACTACACCAAACTTTCCGTCGACATGCTCTAGCTCTATGGCCTTTGTTACCACACTTAAAGCACACTATCTCTGATTCATCTTTGTTCCACTCACGTGCGTTCGTCTTTGCGGGTCTCTGTCCAGCTTTCCCATGAGTTTTCATCACACTGTCGCTCGACTCAGTAGCTTTTATCTTTTCAGTTTCCTCAAAATCGCGTAGTTTAGTCTTGAACTCAGCAAACGTGATTTTGTCATCTGTATGCGCCACGTGTATTGTGAATGGCTTAAAACTCTCAGGCAGTCCTTTTAAGACCATAGCCACTAGCAGTCCGTCTCCTAACGTTTCACCTGCGTTACGCAGTGCCGTAATGGCGATCTCTGCCCTGATGATATAGTCCATCACACTTTCATCGTTTGCTTTTTGAAGCGACGTCAACATCGTGTATAAACTTATTATACGGGGCTTTCCCTTCCCTGCATAATATCCCCTCAGTATTTCTAGAGCTTTTCTTCCGTTGTTGGGCGCATCTCTCATAACTAATAATAGACTTTTATCATCTAACATTAAAATGAGTTCGGCATATGCGTCTGCATTTTTCTTTGCATCCGCTGCTATCTCAGCTTCTGACTGCGGTTCTTTTAACACCGTGTCTTTTAGTCCAGATAAATGAAAATGTCCCAACATTTTAGGTTCCCAAATCTCATACCTTGATTCATCTCCATCGAACATTAGTCGAGGCATATTGTACGTCCTTCTTTGTTCATCCGCCATTGTTAGCACACGGTCCGTTGCGACTTTCTAACAGTGGAAAACAAGCTCCTCCGAACAACTCCTGGGCCCATAACCTGTTGAATTGTGCTACTGTTGCAGCTAGCGATGCATTCGGAGGTAAATGATGAGGTTGGAGATTAATCTTTAAGTATATTTATTAACAGGCTGCCGACACATCATTCTCACGGTCGGAGCAGCTCTCACACACACTGATGAACACTGAGGAGAATACTACCGTAACCCACAGGGGACAAACATTAACGCGAACGCGTTTTACATAACTTACACTTTGGTGCCCTCTTGTGGCTTACTCATATGCATAACACAGATCAACTGAGGACATTATGAACATATTCTAACAATAATAAACGCTGTTAACTCTTCTCATTGAATGGTCTAAATCCAATGCTGGTAAAGAAATCAAATGTGCATTTAAACGCAACAAGCAAGCAGTAAAGCAATGGATGCAGGCAAACTAACGAGGAATAGCACATACACCACGATTAGATCATCGGGTCGCATACTTTGGAATTAATAAGAAATAATTATTCAGTCTCAAGACATAAGAAGTAAAATGTCTAAGTATTTCTCCAAATGTGCACACTCATTACAATAAACGGGAGCAGACACAAATAGTTATGTATGTCTCGTTATTTTATTTAAAATTGACAGCTGTCTAACATATGATATATTTTGATAATACGAAATGCTAAAAAAAATTTTGTAACATTATTCAGTTATTATTTATTTCCAAATAACACCAATCGACAATATCTGCTATTGTTATTTTTACAAGTAAATTCATGTGTGGGAGAAAACAAAGCAGCTGTCAGTCCATACTATATTGAGTGGCCATCGTAGTGGTGCACGATGTTTTCCCTACTTCCGGTCAAAGCCGCCATTTTGTGAAATAGGCATATAGGTGGAGCACGCGGCCATTGTCTCTGTTCAACAAAACAAGTGTATATATACACATTCGCATATTTTTCCTCAATCAATCACCGAATACAAGGTGCAATTCGATGCCAACTGACCCTTCTCTCTGGTTTCATGTTTGTAAGGAAAATGAAGGGGGAAATTACGATAGCATTTCAGCCAAACATTCCTTTGTGCCACACTGCTTTTCTTTGAACGAAAAAAAACCCTCTGCTCCCCCTACACAATTTCTTCTCCTGTTATTTTATGCTTAAAACAAGCAAATAAATCTGCCTACAGGGTAAGAAAAAAATCGTGAACTTTTCTCATAAACACTTATTTCAAGAAAAATTGTCCCACCCCACTGGCCATTTTTTTTCCACAATACACATTCGATGTCTGCACGCACCATTGTCTTTGTTCAACGCAAACAAGTCTGTTGCGTTTTTCTTTGAACGAAGTGCTCCGCCTAGATAATTTGACCCATATTCACATGGGTTTGTTTCTCGTTTTTTCTTTGAGAACAATCTATATAGCGCTTTTCACAATCGTTTTGGTGTTAGCTTTACGTAAAATAGAAACAGAAAAGTACTGAGCGACGGAGAAACCACGAACGCGGAACATATTATAGACCACAGATTGGAAAACAAACTGGCAACCACGTACAAAAGAAGCAAACTCTGGTTTTAAACTCACCTTATTTGTCCCCGGAAAGCGCCAGAGTCGATGCATGGAGTGGACGGAGCAAGCCTGGCTTCCATAGCCGAAGGTCAAAAATCCATTTAAACGTGTAGTCCCCGGTGTCCACTCAATCTTACCCAAAAAGCCGAGAAGCGATACCGCAATGGCATCCGGAGAAGGCGCTGGCCAAGGCCGCCTTAATGCACGGGCTTACCTGGGCTGAAGCCCAGGGGCCTCCCAAGTTCAGGGGCCTCCCAAGTTCACGTTCATTTTGTTTTTTAACTTGTCAGGTTGTCTGTCAATCACTCTAACTGCACATTACATGGCTGCTGATTGGTCCGTGGTAACTTACTGTGAAATAAAATATCAGACGTAACAGATTTTTCTATTCCGTGTAATGTAATTAAGTGCGCGTTGTCAACTTGGCATTCCTGCATGTTAGACTGAGTGTGACAGAGAAACGGGAAATAATCCACCAACAAATGAAAGAGTAATTTCCGAAATTTCATAATAAGCACTGAGGTGCAGGTCTCTCTCTCGCGCGTGCGCTCACTCTCTCTGTGCTCGTACACCTGCGTCTCTGGCATGCAGAAGTCTCTCCAACCGTGCGCAAGAAACTGTGCCGCCAAATAATAAAGGGGTTCCCGAACATTAATGCTGTTCGTTGTTATAAAGTTTAAGTTTACTCGCGTTTATATCAGTGACGCGTGCGCAGCTGGAGCGCTGTAGTTTGACGCGATGTAAGCTCACAGTACACACATCTGGTTTAGAAAGACGACGCAACGGTAAATGTGCAACTCAAAGCGTGACAAGACCATCTCAAATGATCATCCCCTGATCGCGCCATTCATATTTATATTCTCCTTATCTAAAGATCTTATATACAGGTATGTTCCCTGTCTGTTTTGTGCATATTCATACGTTTCCGTTTTACATGATGCGTAGTATGCATAAATACTAAACACAATGCATAGGCCTACTATATCTTCAATAGCCTACAAAATAAATAACTGATTAAAAAACAAGATTCTGTCTATAAAGACTTATCTTTTGTTAACATTAATGCATTTTCACTTTAAAACTAACTTTAACTTCTTATATTTTTACAACTGTGGTGAGCATTTAGTTAGTGAGTGGCAATTTTCTGCAAATTTGTATATTCCAAAAACTATATAAACATAAAGCTTATAAACATATATACTTTTGGTTTTATTTTCACCACAAGTTGCTGTGTGTGGTTGTTAAATAAAGTGTCTTGTGTTTATGCTCAAGTGGGCTCAGTGATATGTTATTAATGATAATATGGTGTTTTCTGGGTCAAAGAGGGAAAACTACATTTTGTGATGTAGATTACACAGATATTACACTTTTTTTTTTCAAAATGAGACTATAAATTGAGGGTATGGGGGGCCTCCAAAAGATCTCAGCCCCAGGGCCTCACATTAGGTTAAGGCGGCCCTGGCGCTGGCTGTCGGGATGGACGTTAGCGGGTCAGAGGTCCGGCACTGAAGGTCTGCTTTCATTACTCACCGTGTGCATTTCACTCTATACGTATAAAAAAACCATACAAATACATACAGAAACAGTTATCACTCATACAAAAAGAAACACGAAGGTAAAGCTTCAGTTAATTTGCTCGCTGAATGCTTTTTGCATGCACATACAAAACTAAACAAAACTGATATACTGAACAAAATAGGCCCCAAAATTGAGGAACACCAGTTGTACAGTTAAACTGATTGAATAGCACTTTGCTTCCTATTTGTTAAATATGAAATGAGACAATAAATTACAAATTACATTTCAATGCCTGCAGCGTGTTCATGTCCACGCAACAAATAAAACCGTGTTGCCCTTTTCTTTGGTTTAAAGTTTACAACCTACGCCACACTCTAAAGACAAATGCTCCTAAATAGTACCAAATAAGGGTTCTTCAGCTTGTAATCATAGCAGAACCCGTTTTTTTGGTACTATATAGAACCTTTTTATACGGTTCTATAAAGAATCTTGCCTTGAAAAGTGCTCACCTCAGTGGTGCTATAAAGAACGATTAATTTATCAGCTGTCAGGAGTGACATTTTTGTTATTTATCCACTTTCTAATGTATAGCACTTGATAAGGATTAACAGTTTAAAAACAGAACTGCAAGACATCCGAAAATACATTTATTTTTTACTTTCATAACATGAGCCGTGTCATACAATAACAAATATGTGCTTTAAAATCACATTCCTAAGTTAAAAATATAAATAAAATAAATATATGGATCATTACACAAATAACTACTCAAAGTAAATATGGATGTTAAATAACTGCTTCAATATTAATTAACAATAACATTTGGCCAAGGCAGTCCTTGTAAATAGACATATAAATAGACAAATAAAATCATGACATATATGCCATAGAGCCTGAGATAGAGAAAAATAATAAGGAATTCTGCTTTTACTACCATCTCAGAAATATTGCCAGAATTAGAGGTTTTGTCTCAAGACAGGACTTAGAGAAACTTGTTCATGCTTTCATCACCAGCAGGGTCGATTATTGCAATGGACAATGGATTTTAAAGTACTGTTACTTGTTTAAAAACCACTTCATGGCTACGGGCCGAAATACATGACAGTATTGTACATGACATGTGCTTCAACAGTAGACACTTTTAAATCTAGATTAAAAACACATCAGTTTAACTTTGCATTTACTGAATGATTTAAAACAGTACGAATAAAACAGTACAAAAGAATAAAACAGTATGAACCTTACCTGTTATAAAGGGAATGAAGCTTACGGTATGGTGCTTACCTGCAGAAATAAATAAAGTACAATAAGAACACGCAGAACTTCAATTTTCAAAATTATTTTAACAATAAATGATGATTATTTTACTGGTTTACCTGTTTGTGATTACCACAGAATCCCGTCACCTGGCTGCGGTCTTCATTTGGTGAACGGTTCTTCACTCATAATTGACCTATACAAGAAATAGAGAAGAATAATAAGCAATTCTGCTTTTACATGTAGATGTGTGCCCCAAGAACACAGACACACCGGCTCCAAAAAGTTTAAACAGTACACATTTCTGTTATTTTAATGTGGCAAATGTCAGCTTTAAAAGAAGCATACATTACCTTTAAAACAGGATGCGCACTGCATGAAATACCTTTACTCCAAGCATAAGCAAGCAATTTTCAAAATGTTTTTAAAAGTAAATGGTGATTATTTTTACTCGTTTAACTGATTGTGATTACCATGGAATCCGCTCACCATCATTTTTAAGCTTGTAAAGCAAATAATGAAATACATTACCATTGACTTCCATAGTAGGGAAAAAATATTTTGGAAGTATCGTGATAAATGATGAAGAAAATATTTTGCACATGGTTGATGGTACCTATTAAATTCCATCATATTTTTTTTATTCCTACTATGGAAGTCAATGGTGACTATCTGCTGTGGGTTTACCATCATTCCTCAAAATACCTTCTTTTGTGTTACTCGGAAAAAAAACTAATCCTCGTGTTGTTGTAAGCCTGTATGCATGAGTAAATGATGACAGAATTATCATCATAAATTGAAATATCCCTTTAAACTGTATTTTCCCCCCTTAAACCTAAACTTATTTTCTTACAGCAAGTCATTTAGGTAATCAAGAAAATACTTTACCCGTTGTCTTTGTGAGTTAAACAAATACAGCTACGCTTCCAGGTCTGTCGACGTTGCTGTGGTTTTTCGACAGCTGTAGTATGGAGGGTAGCGAATGAATGAATACATTGCAAAAATTATTTCTTACTTGTTATTTCGAACTGTTTGCACTATACAAATACCTGTAAAGTCTTAAAATAAGATGCATTTTTTGATGAGCAAAATGACCTAAGAAAATAAGCCTAGCCTTTAGGGAGAAAAAACTCAAAATTTAAGCGAATTTGGGCTTAAAACAAGCAAATAAATCTGCCAAAGGGGTAAGAAACAAATCTAGATATAAACACTTAATTCAAGAAAAATTGTCGTAGCCCATTGGCAGATTTGTTGGCTTGTTTAATGTACATGCATGTACAATATTTCAATTTGTCTTGTATTTATTAGCATTTTGTATTGCACAACGCTGTCTAGGTTGTTTAACTGTTGTCATTTTCTTATAAAAGCCTTTATAATTTATTAGTTTGGATGATTGCCATACCCGAGAACCTCTTATATTGGAAGTAAAAGAATCATCTAAGCCAGGGGTGTCAAACTCATTTTAGGCTGAGGGCCGGATGGTAAATAACGCCATGAAGTGTGGGCCGGATAATTTTTTTAAACCTTAGTGTGCTGATAATTGTGTTAAAATTAACTAAACAAACCAATTAATTAGTTTGTTTAGCAAGAAAACCAGAGAAACACGCAGCTCTGTGAAAACTACATTTCATAAGGTCACAATACTGTATATTATACACACAAATTTACATCTGAACAAAACCCACTGGCCTTATAGGTTGAAAAGCTTTAATTTAACTTCTTTTGCCTTAATGCCAAAATTATTTATAAACCATTCACTTTTCTTTGGAATATATTTGTAATGAGAACAGTCATTTAGAAAATGCTAGATGGGGCAGTGGCCCAAACCAAAAATGGCACTATGGGTGGTGGTACTATTATTATGGTTTTAATAAAGTATTATAAATATTATGTGTTATATTACTAGCATCAACTTAGACAAGTGATTATAATGGGAAATATAATAAGAATTAAAGTGTGACAATCTGCTAAATATTCAATATGATTTACCTGCTGGCTTGATGGAGCTTTGAATCCATGTTTGCAATGTTGAACTGCTGCTAAAAGCCTCTCTTTCCATTCTCTGTCGTTATTTTGTGAAGGCATTGGTGTTTTTTGTATTTTTTGTCTACAAAGTGTGCCAACAACAGCAAATTTTGTGTTTATATTAACTTAGATCTGATCAGGAACATTAAATCGATTAGACAAGCATTGTAACGTTAATAAGAATGTGGATATTTTGTTGTTTGCTTGCTAAGTTGTTAGCACTTTTAGAACACTGACAGCAAATCATTACCGGAAGAAATACATAAACATACTTACAAATTACTAATTCTGCGGTTTAACAACTGATAATGTAATGAATCTACCTGTTAATGCAACGAACTTCGGAAACTGTCGTCTTCGCTCTCCAGGCAGAGAGTGGACACAGAGATGCTGCGGAGCGGGCGGGAAAACACGAAGTGGATTACTGGAATCAGTGGATCTTTAGGGGAGCGGTAACAATTAAACGGCAAGATTTTTGGGCACCGTGTTTACTCTATGTTCCGCGTTTTGCTGCTTTCCGCAAGTCTCTCATATTAAAAACGAACTAGACACCCGCCTAAAAGGGTTTTTAAAATATGTATTTAATATTTAATAAAACTGTACAAATCACCATGCGGGCCGGATTGGACACCTTTGCGGGCCGTATCCGGCCCGCGGGCCGCATGTTTGACACCCCTGATCTAAGCATTATTTTGTTGAATGTCTCTTAGACATGATGCCGTTTGATTGTGGTTCTATTTAATGGCTAGTCTATTCTTTTGGAATGGTCAAACGTCTATTAGATTTTCACTGACAGCCCAAATTAAGCCTTGTTTTAGCCTAGACACATATTCGCTGTCTATTAGAAGGTATGTAGTCGTTGAATAGCCGCTTTTCTGATGACTAATGTATTCTTGGGCCGTGGTTAGACGTCTCTTGGATTTTACGTAAAACGACAAACAAATCTATTTTTAATACAAAGGTCAGGGGAGAGCGCGAACGCAGTCCCCCACTATCAGAAATTTTGCAGTCGAGATTCCCACATTTGGGGAATTCGCAAAGGGTCAGCACAACCCGACTGCAATGGCTGAGCCTCGCCCTGGGTGAACCACCTTCATGATCATGGTGTCTCCCCTGCCAGGTAAGTATGAGCGACACCCTTTGAGGCCAGATGGCCGCATCTTCCTGTGACCGATCACATCGACGGCGCCCCCGAAGGCCGTCCGACTAACATTTCATTACTGTGTGTGACCAGGTGGAAAGCGCACGAAGCCACGTCTGAGACCAAACATTCTTCGAGATCTACCCTATTTTTATTCCGTTTCCAGCCCGGTTGAACCGTGTACAGTGAAATATGTGAAACAATTTAAATCAAATGGATTTAAATTGCGCGTTCAAATATATGGTTTCGTTATTACAAAGTAACTTTACGTGGAATAGAAACAAAGAAATGTACAGAGCAATCAAGAAACAACGAAAGCATAGCAATTTTAGAACGTGGATAAATAAAAACACATGGCTCAATGACTTACCTGTTGTCGTTGTGAGTTAAACAAATACAGTTATGCTTCCAGGTCTGTCGACGCTGCTGTGGTTTTTCGACAGCTGTAGTATGAAGGGTCACTGCATGAAAAGAGCTGTATACGGACAAATACGGAATGGGAAATCCCTGCTAAACTTTAGGTTTGCCAGATTTTTGAGGCAGAGTGCTTGGAAAGGTAATACACCAAAGTAAACTCGTGAAACATCCAGAAACCTTACGTTTGTGGATGTATATAGGAACTGGTGGAAGTTTCCAGGAATCCTTACAGCTGGTTGTGAGGAGCGGTGGGTGTGAGGTGTGAAGGGCTTTTTATATGTTAATGACCCACAGGTAGAGGTGTCTTCTTTGTTTTCAGAGCTGAGTGGGGTGGGGGGTTAGACATGTCTCTTTAAGACAGCACATACAGTATTGTGGTACATAAAAACTGTGTTTTCTAAATACGTTTATTATTAATATAATTTAATTAGTCTATTTAAGAAACTAAGCATAATTCAAAATAACTAAAATTCAATGGACACAATTACCATTTTAATGTGTGAAAATTATGTCTCTGACTCAAGAGAAATGCAACAAATATAGATTTCCAACACTTTGAAAACATGTCTCTAACTGCCCTAGGTCAGAATATTGTGCACGTATCTCTCAAAGCTGCATACATTGTTTAAAAGAAGCCGTTCAAATGACATCATGTAACAAATTTTTGCTAGCTAGGATGTTGATAAATTAGTCAGTGAAATGTAAAGCTGCTTGATTTTGCTGATGTCTCATGATTTGAAGTTCACTGTTTCTATTGTTATTATAATTCTACCCTAACATTTCATTAAATCTTTTAAAATAGAAACAAAAATATCAATAGACAGGTCCATAATCTAAAAGACAGTCCTTCACATGTGGATGCAAAACATGTTGGGTGAAACAGACTGACAAACTCGGGTAAACATATCTGCAGATACCTGTCAGCTACTGTACTTCTAGGCCAGAGGTGCCCAAAGTTGGACCACAAAAGACCTTTAATTTTTTCATGCATACTTGAAGGTGTATAAAATGCATCATGAAACTTCATGAACTTGGGTACTATAGGCTAAAAATGAAGAGGTTGCGGCAGTGGCACACAGAGAAAAGGATATTTAAAATTGATTGGCAAAACGATTTCTTTTTTCTACAAAAAGCCTTGGAAAATAAAACTGCATTAGTTATGCATAAATAGAGTAATGTTTGCTTATTTATTTTTAAAATATTATAAAATTATAAATTAGGGGTTATCAGGGCAACTTTAATTTTAATATAACACAACAACATTTACTTTTGGCCCACGGCCCTCAGTCAGGTTTGGCCCTTGTAAGGAAAATGTTTGGGCACCAATCAATGTTCTAGTCTATCTGAGGAGGTAACTTTTAGCATATGATAATGCATGCTTGCACAAAGTCAGACCACATATTATAATGTTTGTCTTCAAGCAATCAATTTAAACAAAAGAGATGGGGACTTTATAATATAATAAGGGTCCATATATCACAGTGAAAAAAGACAAATGTATTTTTACTTTAACATGAACTAATGCTGAGTTACAGCATATTCTAATTATAAACTATTGAAGAGTCATCATTAACTACAACATGACATGTTTTTCATTGTTAGTTAATGCAGTCATTTACAAAAAATTAATTTGAGTTCATGTTGTAGTTAAGTAAGTTCAGTAAGTTACATGTCTTTACTCAGCATTAGTTTATATTTACTTATATTTAAGTAAGAATTCATTTAGGTATACGTTCAATGTTTCCAATGATGAGCAGTTAATCCACTAAACCCAGAGATAATTCCTAAGGCATGTTTAAAGAGTTTTGTATTTCATCAAGAAGGTGCTGATTCACAAAGATTTTATATTTAAGAAAATCTGAGCATCATTCGAAATAACTGTTAACATGTTTGTCAACTAAACATGTTTTGTAAACGTAATAAACTTTATAAAAATATTTTTTATTTTTTATTAATAATCAAGTATAAAGAACAATGCATAGTGTGAAAATGCGGATTATAAAAAAGTATATTAAAGAAAAGGACTACATTTCCCAGAATGCACCTGCACCCACTCATCTGACTGCCCCCACCCTTCAGGTGCGACTGCTCAACCTATGGGCTTGACGGGAAAATTCAAAATCGCGAACCAAAGAGCCTTGGAATTTTAGTTCAGTTTTGTTGGGTTCCAGCACATGTTGGGTTAAAAGGAAATGAAATGGCTGACAAAATTGCGAAGAAAATGTTAGAAAAAGAACATATAGGAATTAATATTTCAATTGGAAAAGGTGAAGCCAAAGCTAAAATAAAATCAGAAATGCTTCTGAAATGGCAAAATGAATGGAAGGTAGAATACAATGCAAGGCATTACCATACAATTCAGGAAAATGTGTGGAAGAAAAGAATAACATTAGGTCTTAACAGAAGGGAAGAAGTGGTTTATAGTAGACTAAGATTGGGTCATACAGGTCTTTATGGCACACTAAAGGATAATAGGGAAGAATAACGGTTTATGTACTGAATGTCAAGTTATGGAAAATGTAGATCATGTTTTGTTTAATTGCAGGAAGTACACAGAATATAGACAACAATGGAAAGAAAGAGAGGCTGAAAGTGGCATAGAAAACACCCTTAAGGAAGAAGGAATGAAGAGTGATAAGATCAAATCCCTATTTATCTTTTTGAGTGAGTCAGGTTTAATTAAGAGGATCTAGGATCCCTAATTTTTATTTATTTATTTATTTATTTTTTTAAATTTTTTTTTTTTTTTTTTGATAGTCTGATTATAGTCTGTTAAGTCCCTTTGCACACTCCTGTACAGTAGGTGGCGGTATGCACCAATGAGATGTGATCCGCCAATAAAGTAAAGAAGAAGAAGAAGAAAATCGCGAACCGTTACTGCCTGGACTACTCCGTCTCTTTGTTTGTTTGCTCATTAACAGTAAGGTAAGTTTGATTTAATTCATTTGTCTGCATCGCGCTGATCGGTTGCCTATTTGTTCATATTATGTTATTTACTATGATTCGTTTTTGTCTTTATACTAGAACTGTTTGAATTTAAAGCACAAACAGTAAAACATTAAGGTTATACGTGGTACACAGCGGTAAACATGAGGTTAGAAATACGCGAAGTAACATTCAAACCGGGCTGTTAAAAGAATCAATTCGATGTTTTTAAATTTTTAAAAACAAAACTTTAAAGAAGCCAAGATGAGACGTTCTTTGCTTTAAACAAACAAAACAACAGTAACTCGTGTGTTTGAAATGTTAGCAGCTAGCAAGTGTCTCTCTGCTATTTTAAATGGTACAGACGCTCTTTTGTTGTTTTAAAAGCTCATTCAGTTCTGGTAGATGTTGCTTATTTATTTTTCAAGACTGTTTTAATAGCTTTATATTGATTTGTAACAAAGCCAGCTTCACGTTAAGAGAACCTAGATGCTAATTGTAAGGAAGCTTGGAGTCATAATATATTTAAACGTTATATGTTTGCTGTTCTTCATCTTTTTAAATATGAAGTCTATTCATGTTTGTGTTTACAGAGGTCATGTACAATATGGTCAACTTTGTGGACGATGAAGAGGTTTCTGGGTAAAGATGATGTATGTTTAATCATTCAATGATTACATTAAATTAAAATCAAACATGTTAAATAGTAAACGGATGTATTGTGATATGTGATTTTAATTTTTAATTCTGTGTTTGCCAGAGAAATATAATGAAGTAACAGTGAAAGCTAAAACATCAGACTGATCTCACTGAAGAAATTGATGTCACTGCAATCTGGCCAAAATGATGTAAGTTGAATAATTAAATTATTAAATTAAAGAGGTTAAATCGTAAATAGATGTGTTATGATGTATGTGATTCTATGTTTTTTTATTCTGTGTTTGATAGACAACTATATTGAAGTAGCCTACTGTAATGAAGCTGCAGAACAACACAGAGACTCTGAGGACATCAACACAGAAAATGAAGTAAGAAGATGTATATTAAGAAGTTCTTTGATAATATATTGTTGTATCTTTGTACAGTTTAATGCAGTGGTTCTTAACGTTATTCCTGGAGACCCACTGCTCTGCACATTTTGTATGTCTCCCTTATTTAACACACCTGATTCAAATCATCAACTCATTAGAAGGGATCTCCATAAACTGAACTACGTCTGTCAGATAAAAGAGATATACAAAACATGCAGGGCAGTGGGCCTCCAGGGATAACGTTAAGAACCACTGGTTTAATGTAAACTTTCTAAAATGTACAACTTTAATTCTATGTCATTTGATTTGTCGTGTGTGTATGTGTATACTTATGTGTATTAGTATTATGCCAAATACTTATATGTACTTTTATATTTTCAAAGGGCTCCAAAGAGATGTCTGTCCAGATGAGGGTGGATCAATGTTACGTTTGCTGACAAGTATATGCTTTACAATGGAAAACCTAACAGTTAACTTAACTCAAACCATTTAAGGAAATCGGTTGCCTTAACCCATTAAGTTTTAAAAAACATATATTTGAGTACTGTGAACTTAAAGTCTTGTGCAATTATGCACTTATATTTAGTTAGTGTGAACTTAAATATAAGTGCATAACTGCATGTGACTCAATTTGTTTAAGTTCACAGTACTCAAATCTATGTGTTTTAAAACTTAAATGGTTTAATGCAACCGGTTTTCTTAAATGGTTTGAGTTTAGTTAACTTTTAGGTTTTACAGTGAGAAATTCTTGAATAATTCCAAGACAGAGCTCTGCAATTGAATCTACACTGCAAAAAATCAGTTTCTAACTTAGGATTTTTATATTGTTTTTAGTAGAAAAACTAAAAATTCTTAAATCAACATGTATTTTCTTGATGAGCAAAATTACCTAAGAAAATGTCTAGTTTTTAGACAAAAATATACAATTTAAGTAAATTTGTGCCTAAACAAGCAAAAATATCTAACAATGGGGTGAGAAAATTGTGCTTGAATTAACTTTTGAAGAAAAAAGAAAACGTAAGATTTTTTTCTCACACCATTGGCAGATATTTTTGCTTGTTTTAAGCACAAATTCACTTAAATTGTGTGCATTTATTTATTTTGTCTAAAACTAGACTTATTTTCTTGGGTCATTTTGTTCATCAAGAAAAAGCATTTTAATTTAAATAATATTTCTACTGAAAACGAGACAAAAATACTATGTAAGAGTCATTTTTTGCAGTGTAGGACTGATTTTTTTGACCAGTGAAACTAGTCTTTTAACTGTTCCCTCAACTCGTTTAAAACTAATGGGAGACAGGGCTTTTTCCTCATCAGCTCCTAAACTCTGGAATTCTCTACCGATTGAGATTAGGCAAGCAAATTCTTTGGGTATTTTTAAATCTCAGCTTAAAACTCATTTTTTTATGTTAGCTTTTAATTGATTGTTTGCTCTTATCTTTGTTTTATATTCTATAATGTTTTTTTTAATCCTAATCTTTATTATGTGTTGTATCTCTGTTGTTTTAATTGTTTTTGTAAAGCGCTTTGAGATGTGCACTTTAAAGGCGCTATAGAAAATAAAGTTTATTATTATTATTATATTATTTCTTAAAGCAAGATCAGTATAGTTGTTGTTCATTTTATTTAGATATTTACTACATTACAGTGGCAGCTGGTGACTTCTTTTTTTGTGAGCACTCGATGCAAAGTTTGTCACAACATGTATATAGCCAGTCATTTGTGTGGTTCCCAATTTCAAAATATGTGTTCTGCGTGTATGTGCATCACGTGTTTTGACTAAACACGTGATGCACATGGTTTACATGAAGCAACAAACACATTTTAAAAACACAAGTAACACACATGACACTCCGAACACTTATTTTGAATTTGCACCCCTCGGATGAGCAGTCACGAGCCGCCACTGCTACATTACATTGTACTGCTTTGAATGTAGTTTTCATTGTTGCTTTTATTTTGTTTTATTTTACTCTAATATTGCTTTCTCTGTCTGTATATTTATGAGTTTAAATAGTATTGTTTATGTATGCAACTTTTAATATTTGTGTATAATATTATTTTGTGATTGTGACAATTGTGAATTTTTCAGTTTTTTATGAAATAAACATTTCAAACTCAATTCAAGTTTTTTTATTTTTTTTAAGGGTTTTGGGGTGTATATGAATATATATATATATATATATATATATATATATATATATATATAGTGGGGGGGGGGTTGTAGTCTATCTGCATAGCAGGCAAATAACCAATCAAGTCACTAAGCTATGAGGGCTTGGGTTGGGCTTAATACAAAGTGTAACCAATCGTATAATCTCAAATGGAAAGTTTCAAAGTTGTGTCCCAATAGTTGTCAGAGTTTTGAGAGGGGGTTTTAAAAGCAACCAATCAGTGTTGAGATTAAACACCAATGGGGACACTAGAATTGTGCAAAGGTGTGAAATCCCAGTACCTCTGCAGGTGTGAAAATGTCCCCTGACAAAATCTTCAATGGGATTATTTGCCATGGCAACAAATGGCTGCATATACCACAGGAATATCCCCTCAGCAAGATACATCCGAATTGGTATCATAACGGGAGTTTCCTAACTTGGTGGAATTAGAAGTTTACCCTCAGTGGAACTACTAGATACCTCCGAAAATCAGTGGTGTTTACAGGAGTTTCCTAGTACGGATACACCTCTTTTCATGCAGTGGGTAGTGAAAAAAAGTTTTCAGGTGTTTTTAACATTCCAATCGGTCTCATTCGCTTTTGTTGCGCCTTCAGCTGTGTCGAGGATGTTTAATTCTTCCTCGTATCACCTCCGCAAACTTGTAAAGAAATTAATTAAATACATTACAAAACATTTATTTATCAGCGTGTTCATTTCCACGCAAGCTTTTCGTTAAACCAATAAAGCCAACGAAAACACAGCAATTTTAAAACACACAGATTAGAAAAATCACTGTCATTCACGCACAAAAGAAGCAAATTCTTTTTTTTATACTTGACTTATTTGTCCCCGAGAAAGGGAGCGCACCATTCATGGAAACACTGCAATACCATGTTGATGCATGGAGTGGAAGGAGCAAGCTCCGCTTCCATTTCCGAAGGTCAAAAATCCATTTAACATATAGTCCCCGGATAGGAGACGTATCAGACATTAAACTGATAAGAACAGATACTACACTTGATCTTAGCCAAAAGGCCGAGAAGCGATATAGACGGAGCCAAAGGGGGAGCCGGCAAAGGCGCTGGCTTTTGGGGTGGAGGCTAACGGGCATTTAGCTATTCTCATTGTATAACCCAGAGGTAGAACGTTGAGCTAGCAGATCAGAAGTTCATGTTTTCTAAACCCATGCAGCCTCTCAAAGTCCATCCCTACGTCCTTGTCGTGAGAGGTGGAAGCAGGTAAGGCTGACTAACAGGGCTCTGGTGAAGCGCATGGGCCAATCCCCCGTGTCGTGGATAAAAATGATTACTGAAACATTGATGGAAAGTAAAAAACCCTGTAGCATAGAAGATGAAGACTCTTCAGAAAGACATGACGAAGAGACTATGAAGGCGCATACTGAAAACCTTAGGGAGAGGGTGCGACGGAATCTTCTATCTTCTAGGCGACCTATTAACATCGCAACCTGGAACATCAGGACAATGTACCAAGCAGGAAAAACGTCAGCCATTGCAGAAGAGATGAGGAGGTACAAGATCTCTGTCCTCGGTCTGTGTGAAACCAGATGGATACAGACAGGTGAAGTCAGACTGGCAAGTGGGGAGTCCATACTATACTCTGGACACATGGATGATAAGGCATCACACACGGAGGGAGTAGCATTTATGCTCTCCAAAGAAGCACAGAGGTCCCTCATTAGTTGGGAGCCAATCAATTCCAGAATCATCACGGCAAGTTTTCAAACTACACAGAAAAGAATAAAGCTACAAGTCATACAATGCTATGCACCCACAAACAATGCAGATAAGGAATCAAAGGACAACTGCTACAATCAACTGAAACAGATACTCCAGACCAGACCAATAAGAGACATCACTGTGCTCATGGGAGACTTGAATGCAAAGGTGGGAATGGACAACAGTGGATACCATCTAGTAATGGGAAAACAAGGAATTGGTTCCATGAACGAAAATGGAGAGATCTTTGCAGACGTCTGTGCAGATAACAACTTGGTCATAGGAGGAACACTCTTCCCCCACAAACCCATCCACAAAGCCACTTGGGTATCACCTGACCACATTACTGAAAACCAAATCGACCACATATGCATAAATAGGAAGTTCAGACGCTCTCTCTTAGATGTAAGAGTAAAGAGGGGAGCAGATGCCGGGTCAGACCACCACCTCCTGACAGCAAAAATACAACTGAAGCTGAAGCGCTGCAACAACCACTGTGACCGTAGAGTCAAATTCAACATCCAGCTCTTCCAGGACATAGGAACAACTGAAATGTACCAAACCACCATACAGAATAGGTTCCAAGCCCTGCAAGAAGAAACCCAAACAACAATAGAGGAGCATTGGAAATACCTTAAAAACATATGGAAGGAGTCCTGTTCAGAAGTGTTGGGGAGAAAGAAAACAAACCATAAACCGTGGTTGTCAACAGAAACACTGAAAAGAATAGAAGAACGGAAGGTTAAAAAACAAAAACACAATAACTGCAAAACACGAACGCAAAAGATGGCAGCCCATAGAGAGTATGAAGCTGCAAACAAGGAAGTGAAAAAAAGTGCTAAACGAGACAACAGAAACTACATAGAAGACTTGGCACAGCAAGCAGAGGTTGCAGCTTCTAAAAACAACCTAAAGGATCTATACCTGATCACAAAGAAACTAGCAGGCAAGTTCAGGCGGACAAACACACAGATCCCCAACAAACAGGGGCAACTCCTGACAACCCAGGAAGAACAACAGAAAAGATGGACGGAGCACTTCAGGGAACTGCTCAACAGACAGCCCCCTGATCGGATGATAGAGATCCCACCAGCTGACAAGATGCTGGAGATAAACTGCAATCCCCCAACAAGATCGGAAATAAAGAAGGCAATAAAGGGTTTGCGCCATGGCAAGGCGGAAGGGCCAGATGAAATACCTGCAGAGGCACTACAAGCTGCTCTAGAAACCTCAACTACAATGCTGCACCAGCTGATCAGACAGATATGAGAGGAAGAGATTATACCAATGGATTGGAAGGATGGCCTCATTGCAATTGTACCCAAGAAAGGAGACCTCAGGGAGTGTAATAACTACAGAGGAATCATGCTGTTATCAACACCCGGAAAAGTGTTCAATCGTATTATCTTGGAGAGATTGCGGAAGGGGGTTGATGAAAGACTGAGAGAGAACCAGGCTGGCTTTCGGAACGGAAGATCATGCAGTGACCAAACTGCCACTCTCAGGATTATCATCGAGCAGTCCATAGAATGGAACACCCCTGTATATGTCAATTTCATTGACTTTGAAAAGGCATTTGACAGTGTAGACCGTGTGCTACTGTGGAAACTCATGGCGCACCATGGCATCCCTCCAAAGTATGTAAACATTATCAAGAACACATACCAGGGTATGCATTGCCAAGTTCACCAACAGGGAGTTACATATGAAAAGATCAAAGTGCTCACGGGTGTAAGACAGGGCTGCCTTCTGTCTCCATTCCTCTTTCTCTTATGTAAAGATTGGATTATGAAACAAACAACCAACAATAAAAAGAATGGCATTCAGTGGAGTCTGATGGAACAACTTGATGATCTAGACTTCGCGGATGACATAGCACTGCTCTCACATACATACCAACAGATGCAGGACAAGACAACACAGCTGGAAACAACTGCTGCTGAGCTTGGACTCAAAATAAATGGGCCAAAAACCAAAATCATGCGGATAAACAACAAAAACATGAATACCATAAAACTCGCAGGCCACTCTCTCGAAGAGGTCGAAAAATTTACCTACCTGGGAAGTGTGATAGCTGTGGATGGTGGGTCAGAAGAAGACGTAACGACGAGAATCGGAAAAGCTAGAGCAGCATTCAACATACTAATCAAGATCTGGAAAACAAAAAATATCTCTCTCAGGACAAAGCTAAAAATCTTCAACTCCAATGTTAAATGCGTACTGTTGTACGGATCAGAAACATGGAAGAACAATACTACCATCATTAGTAAGCTGCAGACATTCATGAACCACTGCCTAAGACGCATCCTTGGGATCTTCTGGCCAAACACAATAAACAACATCAAGCTTTGGGAACTCACCAACCAGGAACCAATAGAAATACAGATAAAAAGGAGAAAGTGGATCTGGATTGGGCATACAATGAGAAGAAACAAAATGGCAATAACCAAACAGGCACTGACATGGAACCCGCAAGGCAAACGAGGAAGAGGTCGTCCCAAGAACACCTGGAGGAGAAGCACAGAGCAAGAGATTAAGAAGGAGGGGCTGACGTGGCAACTGCTTGAAAAGATGGCCCAAGACAGGCGGGGATGGAGGCGATTCATCAATGGCCTATGTTTCGAAGGGAATGTAAAGGCTTAAAGAAGAAGAAGAAACCCATGCAGAAAACACACACAAACTGTTGGGAAAAAGCAGTTATCGCTTAACCAAACAGAAACATGAAGTAAAGCTTCAGTTAATTTGCTTGCAGCTTGCAGATCCAATACGTCGTTCGTAAAGGTAATGCCGGTACATCGCACATACCTTAACTGTGTATGCTGCTCCACGCCTCCACGAGCTTCGGGAAACAGAGCGCAAAATTGTCATTATGGTCTTGGATTAACTGTGAAACATGCTTTGCCTTTCTTCTCAAATGTGTTTTCATAAATCTTACGCTGCCCGCTGCAGCTCAGTCGTCTAACTTCTGAAATTTACCAGGATGCGCATTTTTGCCTTGATGCAGGAGCTGATTCACGCTCATGAGAGAGAGAGATACAGATGTGGCCTTTAAAAATGCGCGTCTCTGAGACCAGAATGCCGCGGAGACTTCCGAAATTCTGCGAGATCCCGCAAAAGGGGGGTTCGGTGGGGGACGCAGGAAATATAAAAACCTGTAGAGGGCAGGCGTGTTTCTTGTAGGCCATACTGACGACAATGTGTGTGCTCGACTTCATGCTGAGCGTATACTGTATGATATTGAAGTAACATGACACGGATTATCGATGTTTAGGCGATAGACTTTGATGTCATACAAATGCATGCTTTTTGGCAAACATTTTGTTGGCGAAGTTTTCTTTTGCCAGTTACATAAACAGTCACATATTCTTCATAAAAATCCGACTCAAACGCGCATCATTTGTCTTATTTTTTCCGTGTACTTACAGTAGAAGAGACGTGATGTATGATAATCGAGTCTTATAACAAAATAATTCGCGAAGACCTTTGAAGAGACCGAGCGCATTTACGCAATATCATTAACTAGTTTATCTAATTTTACATTTAGTTCATTTTTGCATCTGAACGTTTTAATAGCTTTAACATGGTTGTGGTGCGCTTTTCTGCATTACTGAACAGTAGGCTACTTTTTATATTATCATGTTTCCCTTTACATTGTATGAAACACGATAAAAACTATGCATTGGTGTTTAATACATTTCACTGAGAATTTGTATAATATGTTATACTTGTACTAAGGAAATAAAATCATATTGTGAGTGTAAATATTCATAAATTCGAGGAGTTTCTGAGGTGTTTGTCATCGGCAAAATGCGCAGTTTCTTTGTTGCCGATTAAAAACCGTTGGCTATGTGATTGTTTAAAATTGACATTTTTTCTACTTATTATTAATTAATTTTTTGCCTACATTTACTCAAATAATAGCAATGGGAAAATATAAGTAAATCATACTTCAAGTTAGGCGTAAAACTTACACATTTTTGATGTCAAATAGAAATAATAATAATTTGAAATATGCAATTATTACAGTTTTAAAAACTTAAATATATTACTCTGACCTTTTTAAATATATTGACTAAAATAATCTGTAAATGTAATACTTATATTATTAAGGCGTATACATCAAATAATATATGTACATTTTACACAAAATATCTGTTCTATTTTTAGTAATTTATTTTCCAACTAAAAAAATCGCATTACTGCATTAAGAGATTTTATTAAGTTACTTTAATCATTTATTTTAGAGATATTTACAAAGCCACTGAATCAATTTTAACAGTGTGTACATTATGACCTTACGGTAGACTATTATTAAATGCATATAAATAAAAATATGTAAAACTAAATAAAAAAGATATCATACACGGACTGTATGTAAGCATACGTTTTCTTGTTCGGTGCACGTGGGTTTAAATGCCGTTTTTCTAAAGAAGAATTTTAAAACTTTATTGGTGGTAGTTGAGAAGAATTCCTTTTTCCATTTCTAAATCATTTTGAGCGCAATGTAAATATATCATATTGTTATTCTTATTATATAAGAATACGTAATTTTTACAACATTTTTAACATATAGAAAATATACGTTAAGCATGTTGTGTGTATTTCCTAATTACAAGCTTTTGATGAAATTGCACCAAAACTAAACGTGCATAAAAACATAAAAAAGTCATTTAAATAAGCGAAAAATCTTTTTTATGAGCTCAAAATTTTGAATATAATCTGCTATTGCTGAAAAGTGCCCATCTCTAAAGGAGAATATTCATCTTTAAAGTTGAAGAAACAAAAAAGTAATGTACTGATAAGCATTTGTCAAAAAAATATATATATATATATATTCTGCAAGCACTCATTTCTCCATAATGATGATGTTATTTATTTTTTAATAACATATTGTAGCTATCGGGCAAAGATAATCCCTGGACACCAAGACCATGTCTATGGGTTCAAGAATAACAAAATATTGGTAATTTGAAACTCGAAAGTCATCACTTTATTTTGTCCCATTGTTTTCCATTTTGCGTGTGGTAAAACTCCTGTGCGCGTCGTTCAAATTCATTGAAATTTTGTTCACTTGTAGTTTAGCAAGTATGTGTAATACAATTTCAATAATGTTTTACACTGCACATCGTCTGAGGAAATCCGAAGTTGCGTCGAGGGGAACCAAGCTGACAGCCGCGACAGCAGAGATTGTCACGTACCTACAAAAGGGTATTGGAAAAAGCTTGCATCTGACCTGCAGCGATATCATTCTGGCTTGGTGGGATCATGTCAGCCAGCGAGAGTCCTCTGATTCTGACCTTGTTCTTTTACTCCTCAGAGTCTAAAACCAGGAGGGCATATTAAGTATTCATTGTATTTTCATTTTAACAGAGCAGCTATGGTTGCGCGTTTCACACACCTCTCCGAACCACGTTGTTAACACTATGCTTGTTCGACTTCATGCGGCGCCGCAAGAACCGACAGCCGGATGACGTCAGAGTACCGCGAGAATGATTCAAGAAATCATATTTCGCCTCGCTCTCGCGATACTGTGACGTCTTCCGGCTGTCGATTCTCGGAGCGCCGCATGAAGTCGAACAAGCCTATTGACAGCAGCAAAAGCTACGCATGCGCTTTTAACTTGTAAAACTCAAAGGTGTATGGGTAATGTAGTCTCTGCTCTCGGTGGGACGAATTAGGTAGCTTGCATTGTGAAGGGCGCTTTGAAAAGCGGCAGCGCAGCCAAATAATTCAATTAAACCTCTGATTTAAAAAGATGTGCAAATGAGCGTTCTGGTACGCTAGAAGTACGTTCTGGACGCAGGGAGAGGTGGTGGTACGCTATATTTGGAAGTGGCGGTACTGAGTACTGGCGCCTACCGGCCCACATTAAAGCACTGGTGGTAGCAAAGGTAGACGGCCCTTTAAAAAGCAAAAGAAAGCTGATAAAAATGAGAAACCTACACTGAAATAAATTGGAGTAGGATTTAGGCTACTTAACAAAATCTAAACATTTTTCACTCAGAAAATGCTAGTAAATATAAACAAAATTATCAGCAGCTTTAACTTTATTACTTTTTTAATTTTAATTCACTCTTTGTTTCAGCGATGTTTATAAATATACTATATTTTTGCATTTTGATGACAAACTGTTCAACACTGAAAAGAAACTAATGTAATCTTCCTGATTTAATCACGTAAAACACAAGTCTAAACACAAGCACCACTTTTCTGAATGATGATAATCACAAACATCCCAGAGTTTGTCAACCAATTGTTTGTAAAAACATATTTAATGCTAACTTTACTTAAAAATTCAGAAAATATTTTTTACAGTGTATAAATAAAAAGACATGAAGGAAGTTAATTCCAAAATGTAATTAATTGTACATGGTTTAGCTGCTTGTTTTAGCAGCTACCAGTGACACAGAGTCAAGAAATTAAAAACCACCCACCCCTAGGTCTGCCAATTCTTTGCCAACCCCCAATGCTAATCGATCACCTCATCAAAGAAAACCGGTTTATCCAGTTTTCACCAGCGTGTTGGGTTTTAATATCAACCCTTGCAGTTTCTTTGTTAAAATGTAATTTAAGCAAATAGGCCTAATACATACGCTGTATGTTATTTTAAATGAATGTTTATAACTTATAAAATTAAGTGGATATCAGGTAACTTAATTTGACATATGTTGATATAACCTACACTGTAAAAAATCCAATTAATGAAATGTTGGACGGGCAAAAATATATAAGTTAAACCAATTTTTTTTGTTTGAGCTAGTTGAGAAGACATATTATTTTAAGTCTAGATAAATCTGTGTTTAAAACATTAAATGAATGGTTATTTTCAAATCCAGTCAACATTCAGAATGGCTAATGTTGACTGAACTAATTAAGACAAATCAGGTAAATATGTGGAGTTATGACAGCTATGTTTTCTGACAGCAAAATGCTCCTAATATTACTGTTATTTGGTCACAAAATGCAATTGTAAGAGTTGTTCAGGCGTGAATGTATGTGCTTAAAGTTTAAATATGCGGTCGGTTAATAAAGATAGCGTCTATTTAAACGTGTGCTCTGACACTTTCGGACGGAGATGAGCTCCATATGAGCTCCAGAAAATCACCGGCGCTTAAGCGCTCACACCCCGCCCAGCGCAGCCTCGCCTCGGCAAGCGCATCAGAAATCGACTGCTGGCTCTGATATCTCTGTGGCGTTTAAACGTGATTTAATTCATTTTAATTTCTCATACTTAACAATGAAAGGGTTATGTTTTAACCCTTGTTGCTCATGTTGCTGGTACTTTGCCTTAAAGAGTCAAAGGGCGTTTCTATGTGGCGCTGCGCAGACAGTTCGGCAACGAAGACATCAAAGTACCGCGAGAGCAAGTCGAAATGTTACAAATGGTCCGACTTTACCTTTGCTCTCGCGGTACTCTGATGTCATACGCCGACCAGTCAGCGCCGCACCATTTAAAGTCGAACACACAAAGCGTCAAGGCAGGGCCGCTGGAAGTCATTTTGAACAGGGGGTGCTGTGAATTTTTTAACCAAAAAACCTATGAGCCTATAGGCCTATTTAAAATACATTTTAAAAATAAATATATTGAGATTTACTACTTTATTGTCATATACACTTCAGGGCACACAGCCAGGGTCTGAAACACACAGACATCATCAGTTCTCAGATGAATATGCGCTATTAATCAGAAGCAAAAATACTTATCCCAGGGGGAATTACTTTCGTTACAATTAACATACAACATCTAATATTAATTAAACTTCACAATTTTCAATGTCCATGCGGACGAACATATTTTACTTTCGTTTTTAAGTTAGAATCACACGACAGATGTAAAATATTCTCACATTAACATACCTAGTATATTTTTATATAGATCTTTTTTTTACTAAATAGTACTATTACTGTCTTTTTTAAACTTATAAATAATTCATAATTTGAACAAAAATAATGATGGGTTTAGTTCTGATATTGTATACTTTTATAAAGAAATACATGGTGTATAATTACATTTTTAGAATAGGCTTTATATAAGGTTTGTACTGTAAAAATACTCTATTTGTTACAAACAAAAGATAAAGAATTTACAAACGTGTGGAGAGCCATTTCAGCACTTGGACAGCAAAATGTTTTTTTTTAAAAGAATTACTTAAAATGTTTTCTCATCTCACCATATCTACAGGTGCAGAGTCATTATATACAATAAATCCGTTGGGTAGCATTTAAAAAAAAACATTTAAAAGTAGATGCATTTGTTTAAAGCAAAGCATTTATTTACTTAGCTTACAGATGAACTTACAGATGAAGCAGCTATTTAAGCCTTCTAACCTCTTATAATTGGTCATCATTTATGTCCAAGAGACTCAATAATAATCTGTTACATTTTAATCCTTTAATTTTTCATATTAAAAAGCGTTTTTGTGCTGCTGCGCATCCATGTATGTAATAAACAAACCCGCGTTGTCATTCCGTTAATACGCATATTATCAATGCGCTCTTTACTCGCGCAGAAAAAACTCGCGTTTTCATGAGCTAGGGGACGAATGTCCAGGAAGATCAGTATTTCTGTGTGGGCATGCATCAGGGAAAGGTGTGTGAGTCTTTTCTGGGTCATGGTGCTGCTTACCAATGTCTTCAAAAGACGCAAGACAAAGAAACTGCGCTCGGATGAGGCCACGGATAGGCACAGACAGTAATGAAATTAAAATCCAAAATACACGTAATAACCTACGTGTGTCAAAAATAATTTCCTAAAATATTCATAAGTAATATATCAATTGTGCAAAATATTTTTACTTAAAAAAATATATATTTCTCGCCTTCCCGCGACCATGCGTCAAGGTCTGGAGGAAAAGGATACCTGCCCGGATCCCACGCACGCATCTGCAGTTATATACATTTTACAAAACCAGTATTCATTAGATTTTAAGAACTTTTTTGCCACTTTTAAAACTGTAAAACTAAATAAAAAAGATATCATATGCCGATTGAGCATGTAAGCATATGTTTTCTTGTTCGCTCCACGCAACACGGGTTTAAACGCCGTTTTTTTTCTAAAGAATAATGTTTAAACTTTATTGGTGGTGGTTGAGAATAATTTATATTGCAGAATAATGTATATTGCATTTTAGCGCAATATAAATGTATCATATTGTTATTCTTAATATAAAAGAATACTAATATATTTTTTACAACATTTTTAACTTTAAAACATACATATAAAGATGCTTTGTACAATAGCTTTGCTTCTGACAACAATTTTCTGTAATAAATCAGTAAATCAATCACAAAATGTGTTGAAAGTGGCGAATAAAATGCTTGTCAATTAAAACAAAGGTGTATAAAACCGCTTTAATTAACAATAACTAAACTGTGCTCTTTTGCATACCTCTACTTTTCTCATGTCTTTCTTTATACCACCTTTATCTTTTTAAAATCTTGCCACTTTTAGAAATAATTTGTTTGCATTTTTTGTATACTGCACACTTTATTTGCATCAACTATACCCATAATAACATTTTCTACGTTTTTCTTTCAATAAAAATAAACATATTTATTATTGTCTTAACTTAAAACTTTGTTTTTTAATATATATATTAGATTTTATATAAATAAGTTTTAAAAGTGTTGACTGCGAACGTCTGAGATAAGATATCTGGAAGGACCTATAATATACGCCTATAATATATGTACATTTTAAATTAAAATGTCTGTTCTATTTCTAGCCATTTATTTTGTTTTGACCAACTAAAAAATACATAAGTGACATTAAGAGATTTTATAAAGTTACTTTAATCCATTATTTTAGTAATATATTTACAAAGCCACTGAATATTTTTACTGTTATGAATAACGGCTGAAAGGATTAAAAAAAATCATAACACTGACTGCCTATATGCGCAAGAAAGGTATTATTAAAGTTTTAAATATGTCAAACTAAATAAAGATATCATATGCCCACTGTACAGTATGTAAGCATAGGCCCATGTTTTCTTGTTCGCTCTGGGTGGGTTTAAACGCCGTTTTTAAAGAATATTTTTTAAACTTTATTGGTGGTGGTTGAGAAGAATTCCTCTTTCCATATGTAAAGCAATTTAGCGCAATATACATGTGTCATATTATTGTTCTTAATATATTAAGAACAATAATAGTTATATATTTTTACAACATTTATAACTTTAAAACATGTATTTTTATACCACATGAATCTCTTTAAAATATTAATACTTTTAGAAAAACTGACATAATTATTAATATTATGAACAAACAATGAAACGGTGTCAAAATTCGACAACACAAATAATTAAGATATTCATTGTAAATAGAGTTAAGTGTATTAGGCTCACACTAAATTCTTTGTTGCACTTAGTATAAATGCCCATTGCACGTACAGTCATCTTAATATATGTATGCGCTGTTATGCTGGCAAGAAGTGGTTGACGTCACTTTGCTGTTTTAATAGAAATGTTAAATATTCAGCAATGCCCTTATTAACCCTCATGTGTTGTTGGGGATGTTTTCATCCACTACAGAGTTTTTTTTACTCTTAATTTGGCCGTAACTTTCTCTCTGTTTTAGCAAATTGAATGATTTTTGGTGACAAATCTTATATTTACATATATTTTAAGAAAATGCTTTGAAATTTTTTAAAAACTCAACGATATACCGTGGGCAAATTTACTACCCTTTCGTGTTGTTAGTGGATGAAAACATCCACTAAATTCAACGGCTGTAAAAATTTATCAGATGAATATTTTTTCCAATTTTTTTTTCATAAATCTGTTAATCAACCTCAGTACTGATCAAAACTACCAAATCTTTACAAAAATTCCATGATTTTAACCCTTTAATTGCCAAGTTTATAAGGTGTGTCACTGATTTGGGGAAAAAACACACACAAAATGACAGATTTTCAATATAAAAAGTGATTGTAAACTGGATTTTTGTTTACCTTTTTCAGAGTCTTGAACATGTATAAGATTGGTAAAAACATTGGCTTTGAAACATTTTTAGTTTTTGTGTAGCATCAGTTTTAATTTTTTTCTCCCTCATTTATTGTTAGTGGCTGTTTTTGCCCCATTGACTTCCATTATAACCACATTTTTTGATTGCAGAGCTATGACACCTTTTTATCATGCATTTTTGAATGTTGGATTTTTTTCCTTTTGCTAAGAGGTCAAATTTGTAATTTTTACTGTTGATCACCATGTGGCACTATTAACCCTTTAGTAGCCCTGTGCAAAAACAAAGCTTAATTTCTGACTTGTACATTGAGTTATATGGAGTATAACTCCATAATAAAAGCATATTATTGTGTGTGTGCATGTGCGCGTGTGTGTGTGTGTGTGTGTGTGTGTGTGTGTGTGTGTGTGTGTGTGTACCTGGTAATTATCACGTTGTGGGGACCAATTGTCCCCACAAAGATAGTAATACCAGTGTCTTTGTGACCTTGTGGGGACATTTTGATGTCCCCATGAGGAAACAAGTTTATAAATCAAACAAAATGATGGTTCCTGAAAATGTGAAGTAGGAGAAGGGTTTTTGTGATGGTTGGGGTTAGGGAAATTTTCTGTAAAAATCTTCTCTGCATCGGATTTATGAACATCATTTATTATGAACACAAAAACAACTTCAAATAAATTGAACAATGAAGCAAGAGTAGAGGATGGATGGAGAACTAAACAATCAAACTAACTTTTAGTGTGTATGTGTGCCGGGGGTGTGTTCAGTATTTCCAGCAGGACTTGCAGCATATCACTTGGTGCTCTCTGCAAGTTTGTCCACCACAACAGATGCAAGTGCTGACATGTTTGTTCTTTGCACCAATTGCATGTTCCCCTCTTCACTCCTGGGCTGCTGGTGCCTGTGGTTTGTGTCAAGAGAGACAGCTGCAGGAGACTGAATCTCTCTCACCAGTGCAGTAGCAAGTGGTGTGCGAGGGTGATGCTCTCTCCTCAATATTGCTGCAGAGATTTTCCCAGGTCTTCTAGGAAAGCCTTCTCCTAAACAGCTTTTCACCTCCCTCGTGCATGAGTTGCTGTCCCTCCAGACAAACTTGCAGAGAGCACCAAGTGATATGCTGCAAGTCCTGTTGGAATGACTAAACACTTATGTGTTCATAATAATGATGTTCATAAATCTAATGTCTAATGCAGAGAAGATTTTTACAGAATATCTTTTTTTCATGCACATACACACACATACGCACACATACGCACGCACGCACGCACGCACGCACGCACGCACGCACACACACACACACACACACACACACACACACACACACACACACAAATATGCTTTTATTATGGAGTTATACTCCTTAAAACACAATGTACAAGCCAGAAATTAAGCTTTGTTTTTGCACAGGGCTACTAAAGGGTTAATAGTGCCACATGGTGTTCAACAGTACAAATGACTAATTTGACCTCTTAGCAAAAGGAAAAAAATCCAACATTCAAAAATGCATGATAAAAAGGTGTCATAGCTCTGCAATCAAAAAATGTGGTTATAATGGAAGTCAATGGGGCAAAAACAGCCACTAACAATAAATGAGGGAGAAAAAAATGTAAACTGATGCTGCACAAAAACTAAAAATGCTTCAAAGCCAATGTTTTTACCAATCTTTGGCATGCCCAAGACTGTGAAAAAGGTTTTAAAAAATCCAGTTTACAATCACATTTTATATTGAAAATCGGTCATTTTGTGTGTGTTTTTTCCCCAAATCAGTGACACCACTTATAAACTTGGCAATTAAAGAGTTAAAATCATTGAATTTTTGTGAAGATTTGGTAGTTTTGATCAGTACTGAGGTTGATTAACAGATTTATGTAAAAAAATTTGGAAAAAATATTCATCCGATACATTTTTATAGCCGTTGAATTTAGTGGATGTTTTCATCCACTAACAACACGAAAGGGTAGTAAATTTGAACAATGCACAAGGGTTAACTTCTGGAAACAACCGCAATGACAGCGCATATAAAAATGTAGTTTTTTATGCGCCACCTGGTGGATTTTCTGTGAAGCGAAACACATTAAGGGAAAAGGGAAAGTAGCCCCCCCGAAAACACTTGCAGAATTCTGCGTGACTCCGCGAGACGATTTGGCGAATGCCGCGGGAGAAAACGCGCGTTTTTAAAGGCCACATCTGTAGAGAGAGAGACAGAGAGAGAGAGAGGTCATGCACTGCTGAGCTCCTGCTACTTTATAATATTTTATGCAAAAAAACCATCTTCAAAAACAGAATACTTGGGATTTTCTTGGATATTACCCTCTGGATTATATTTGCTGACATCATCATCACAATTTGGACCAATTTTTGTTTCTTAAAAAAACCAAAATTCTTGGAATAAACAGCCAGGACACTACACAAAGGATCCTGCAGCAACCTTGACAGCGAGGGAGACCACTATCAACAGAGAAATTACAAGTGGTAAATGGTAAAATGGTAAATGGACTGCATTTATATAGCGCTTTTAACAGACCTATGGCCATCCAAAGCGCTTTACAAGTTTGCCTCACATTCACCCATTCACCCATTCACGCACACATTCATACACCGACGGCGGTGTCAGCCATGCAAGGCGCCATCCAGCTCGTCGGGAGCAGCTGGGGTTAGGTGTCTTGCTCAAGGACACCTCGACACTTGGTCCGGTGGAGCCGGGGATTGAACCACCAACCTTTCGGTTTGTAGACAACCTACATGAACCACTGAGCCACTGCCGCCCACAAGTGAATTTCAACTACCCAAAACTACACTGGATTTTTAGGATTTTTTGATTCTACTGGATTTCATAGCTGGATTTTAAGATATCTTTTTATCTGAACTCCAAATACAAACTCTTTAGAAAATCTGTAACAAGGATTCAAGGATACAACAAAGAGCTACCAAAACAACCTGACCATATCAGTGAACAGTAAGTCTCTCTAAATGTATTGAACCTTGGAAACCTAAGGAAATAAACAGATATTGATAAAAAAAATATATATATATATATATATTTATACCAAGATTTTAAATTAAACCAAGCAAAAGGAGAGTCAATCTTAGGTTGTTTTCACATATGTTGGTGCGCACCGTGGTGCGGCCTCGGAGCGCACCAAAATACATTGTATCATTTTTCAGTTAGTGCGGTCCGTGTTCACATATATATATTTTTTACTTTACTCGAAATGCCGCACCGTACACCATGTGACAACGGTCAGCGCTGTCATTGGTCTCTGACAGCTCTTACCGTCTCATGACCACCCCCACGTTTCCACGACAACCAGCTTGACAGGGAGAGCGCAGCTATCAAGATGTGGAGATAAACGATGCACGTCTTTGCGAAGTTTCTTTGTTTTAACGCGAAATTGCGTAGCTGTTCTATTAAAGCCTTTCTCACGGAGCCGTTTGCTAAAAGCCCATAATGTCACTATTTGTGTGTGGAGGACAGCTATGCATTTATAAAATCATCAGCTCAAACGTAAAGGAGACAGCGAATCTCTATGCAACGGACCAGGATTTGCTTGTTTGTTGTTAACCCACAATATAACACCCAGCTCACGTCACAACGAAAGCCCAGTGGCTCAAACATGTGGAGAACTTCCTGTATTTGGTTCGGCCCGAGGTCCAGCAGTGTTCACCACACAGGTGGGTCACCCCAGAGTTCGGCAACAGCCGCTCCGAGACCACCTGTTTAGAGCGGTCTCGGAGCGGTCGTTTAGTGCGCACCCGAGTGCGGCTGTTGTGTTCACACTGACCCAAACGCACCGTACTCGGAGCGACACGTCATTTGGGTCGACCTAAACAGTGTATATGTGAAAACACCCTTAGCTTGCCAAACTTGCTAAACAACAACCAAAGTTTTTCACTAGAGGTGTCAATTGGCTACTGTGAAAGGACCCAGGCCTAACAAAAGGCTAAATTTTCCCCTGAAAGGACAACAGTCTGCAAACGACCCATCTAATTACAAATTCTGATGACCGCCAGCTGGATACCATTTAAATTTCAATAACTAAATACAGCAATACAGGTAACAATGGATGGAGGTAACACATCAGCGGGATGGGACCCCAACACCCTGGCCATCATATACCCTGATGATGTAACCAGTGAAACTGCAAGAAAGAAATTCAAAACCAAACTGATCAAAGAATCCCCAGAAACACTTAAAGCAGACTTTATACAAGCGAACGAGAGGAACGTAAAAGCAGACCTGCTTTTCCACACAGAACACCCAAACGCCTGGCATTCAGCACTCTGCTCTACCTACAAAGATCTTAAAATGGGTGGAAACAAAGCAATGAGACAGTTATATCTGGACACTACACCTAAATTTAACATCAACCTATATCATAATGGCACTGTTATGATCCAGGGCTCTGAGGACAGACTGGAACAATTCGAGAGAGACTTTGCAGGCCTGAAAGCTTTAGCAGAGAAGGAGAAGTCATCCCTCCCCCCAACATCATCATCAGCTGCAACAACAGCAGATGAAGAAATCGCAGCCTCACCTGCACGAAAACACACAACCCCTCCCTCCCCCCACACACCAAGATCAGCAGTGTCAATCCAACGGATTCAGGAGTGCCTCTCACAATTGGAGATGGAAATTGCTGAATTTAAAGAAAGCAAACTCCAAGAATCTGACACTACTCAACAGTTAAGAGAGGAAATAAAGACTATAAAAGAGGAGAACAACAGCAGAACATGCACACTGGAGATGATCGTAAAAAATCTCCAAAGAGACAACAAAACTCTTACAGAAGAAGTGTCTAAGCTTAAGAAACATCTAGTGGAAAAAGACACACTCATCCAAAGCATAAATGAAAAACTGGAAAATTTTATCAAAAGCTCTGATAAGATTCACCCCAGATGCACATCCACAGGCTCCCAGACAGCCAATGAACAAAACACCAGAGATAACTGCCAGAGAAACAATAACAGGACAATCTCACAACCAACCCAGCAGAGTCCCCAAAAACGCACCAGTCAGACCTCACAGCACTCTCAAAAACCACAACCACCAAAAACTGCCATTCTAATAGACTCGAATGGCAAATTCTTACACCATCAGAAGCTCTTCCCAAACATGCGGTTGGCAAATTTTGGTGCCCCACAACCAACAGCGCACTCCAGCTCCTCCACCAATCCACTCTGCACAACCCACAGAACATTGTCATACACACCGGAACAAATGATCTGTACAACCAGAGAGAGAAAGTCGCTGACAGTGTTGTAAGAGTGGCTGAAAAGGCTTGCAGGATATTCCCACAAGCCAACATCACCATCTCCACATTACTTCACAGGAAGGACTATCCAGCTGGCCTGATCAACAGCATAAACCAGAAGATCACCTCCGCATGCTCCAGCCTCACGGCAATCAAAGTTGCACACCATCCTAGCCTTACTACAGAGGACTTATACAATCATGTGCACCTAAGCCAAGAGCGTGTACGAATCTTTGCTAAAAACCTAAAAGATGCAGCTCTTGGTAGAAAGACACAACACTCTTCCTCACAACATCATTGCACAAGACCCAACAGCCATGACCGTAACCAGCATACGACCTCAAAGAGGTATCTACAAACAAACATCTCTCCCATCAGAGCACAGCAAACAACATCAAAACAGACTGAAGGCCAACCAAGTCCTTCTCCACTCAGCCTCAGTCAATCTACAAATATGGACACTTCTACTCATCAGTCAGAAGCTACCAACGGAGCAACACAGCTATTTAATCCTACAAACTGGACACTTTCCTGAAACCTGGAGTACAGGTTTAATACACCCGCTATATAAGAGCGGAGACAAATTTGACCCCAATAACTACAGAGGCATTTGTGTAAATAGTAATCTAAGGAAGACTTTCTGTGGTATCTTAAATGCTCGGATTCAGGCCTTCCTTACCAAACACAACGTCTTAAGTAAAAGTCAGATTGGATTTTTACCAAACCATCGCACCACGGACCACATTTACACACTACAGACGCTAGTCAATCAACACGTTCATCATAAAAACAAAGGCAAAGTTTATGCATGTTTTGTTGACTTTAAAAAAGCATTCGACTCGATATGGCACGACGGCTTATACTATAAAATTCTACAATCAGGCATAGGAGGAAAAGTATATGACATCATTAAATCCATGTACTCAGAAAACATGTGCGGAGTTAAAATCGGTGACAAAAGAACAGAATTTTTCAGTCAAGGGCGTGGGGTGAGACAGGGCTGTAACTTGAGTCCAACGCTGTTTAACTTATATATTAATGAGTTAGCAGTGTTACTGGAACAATCCAGCACATCCGGTCTCATCCTAAACAACTCAGAGATTAAAGCTCTTCTGTATGCAGATGATCTGGTGCTATTGTCAGACACTGCACAAGGTTTACAGCAACACCTGGACCTGCTGGAGAAATACTGTCAAAACTGGGCCCTGACGGTCAATCTGAAAAAAACTAACATTATGATTTTCCAGAAAAAAGCCAGATTACAGAATAACAGATACACATTTACTCTAGGAAACACTGCACTAGATCACACCTTACACTACGACTATCTCGGGTTAAAAATCAGCGCATCAGGCGGTTTTGGCCTCGCGGTAAATGCACTTAAAGAGAAAGCTAGACGAGCATTCTATGCCATCAAACGCAAATTTAAACAAACAGACATTCCTGCTACAGTTTGGTGTAAAATATTTGATAGTGTAATAATGCCCATAGCTCTATATGGTTGTGAGGTTTGGGGTCCACAATGCCTAACAGATTACTCCAAATGGGACAAACATCCAATGGAATCCCTGCATGCTGAATTCTGTAGAAATATTTTAAGAGTTTAGAGAAGAACACCTACTAATGCATCCAGGGCTGAATTAGGCAGATATCCCCTAATAATACACATCCAAAAACGCTCCCCTAAATTCTGGTCACACTTAAAGGAATACTTCTTTTTGAATGACCGTGTTTCCCACCCTCATGTTCCTGTGAGAGGAGAGATATCTGTATTCTGGTTGTGCAAAAAATTATTCCGATGACGCAAAATGACGATTTTTGCGTCATTGGCAGAGATTTTGGCCAGAGGCAAAGACTACAGCCAGTATTAGAAGCTACTTCCGCATGTTCTCTCCCCGCCCATAGGGGTTGGACTGCGAGTGCATTCGGAAAAGCCCGAATCAAAACGAGAGTCAGCCATCTTTAATCTTCGCTAAGCTAAGCTAGCCTGATCTTGCATTGTAGAGAAAGCTATGGCGTTTAATCAGACCCAAAAGTCGCCCGCACAAAAACCGCGAGCGCGCAGAACACTATTTGCACGTGGAAAAGCGTCCTCGCGAGCCCGCAGAACACTATTCGCGCGCGGAAAAGCGTCCTCGCGAGGGCGCACCTCCGCTCAGCGCGTACAAATGAAGTCACACGAGCAACGGCTGGGATGTGCGCTCACTCGAATCTCTCTACGCTCGTGCAGCTGCACCACTCGCGCTCGCTCGATCAAGAGACCTTTTGGGACCTTGGGGGCGGGACATTGACTGATGTCTCCGCATCTGTGATTGGTTGTTTGTAACCAATCACCAGTGACTTAATTTTTTCCCTCAGGCACCTAGTTTGCCGCCTTGCTATCCCAGAATTACATCGAAATCTGGTCGAAATGTCGGGGACGGAGAAGCAAGAGGTAAAACAAGGAAATTTGCAGTAAATCGTGAATAAAAAGAACTTTACACAACCCATTTGTGTCAACATCCGATGAGACATCCATGATCCATGTAGTTAACAAGGATATTAACTTTACGTGGAGTTAGTGCTTGTAACTTACAGGGAGTGCAGATGGTCTAAATATTGTTTTGTTTTTACTTCTCATTGAGTTCTTTAAAGTAGTCATTGTCCGCTCATAATTTAACAGATATAACAAACTATACACTTATTTGTTGTGTAAACTGTCATAATAGGAAGAACTGCAGGATGCTGCGCGAAGGGTGGTGTCACTGCTGCAAAGTGCGCTTTCTCAGCCAGCAGTCAAAGACAGTGAGGATTTTTCTTACCTTTACATATGCTGTCTGTTATTTTTTAATATTGACAATTACATTAATAGCATAAATTGTCATATGTTGATGCATAGGCGTGGCTTGAAATTTGAGTCTGGGGGCCAGACTGGTCTGTCATATAATCTACAACGTAACATGTGCTATGATTTTTACCTTTAACTCAAAGCATTTCCATTGATTACATTAAAATAACATAGCCAGAATGTTAGTTTAAAAAACATGATATGGGTTTCTATTTTTAAGTTATCTTAAATTAAGAGGATACAGGAGGGTACGCTTCCCTGCCAACTATTTGTAGGGCAATCCATATTAACGCCAATATCCACGAACTGGCACTCTTACCCAACTTATGAAACGTACTTTTGTAAAAGTCATAAAAAATGCTGGCACTGACTGGCAACTTTTTCCAAAAATGCGGGCAGGAAAACAGTTAACTAGTATATCACATTAAAAGAAAAGATTTTCTGTACTTCTAAAACACAACACAGTTGTTGCTATTATACAAACTTTCACCCAATTACTGTTTTATAAGTATCAGATTTAGCAGATAATTGTTTAATTAGGACATATTCATATTCTGGTAGCATGGAGTGCTATATTGTGATCTACAAGATATATTAACTTTTATGTTTTTAGTAGTTTTGATAAATACACATATAAAAATGAAACCAGAATAAAATTGTTTTACAATCATCTTACAAAGTAACTTTTTAAAATGTATACGAACCCACATTAATATGTATATTTTTTGTGGAATATAACTTATTTTATAAAAATCATTTTAGCCAATGTGGGCCTGGCCCCTGCAAGCTCCGCCTATGTGTTGATGGTATATTAACATTATATGTTGTTAATTAGTCAAATAGTAGTTTTTTTGAGTGTTAAAAATTTTTTTGCTTTTCTGTGTTTACAAAAAGGAGTTTCTGCAAATCAGCAGCAGACTACACAAGACGTTCCACAGCAAAGTACCTCATTGGAGCAGAACATGGCAAGGTTGTCATATTGGGAGCTGTATTCATTTTTAGGAAAATTTCAAAATAAAAACAAATGTATGTAGTGTTTTACATCAGTGCTTCCCAATCCTGTTCCTCGAGTACCCCCCTCAGAAAGTTTTAGACTACGTTTACACGTGGGCGGCTATTCTGGAACATTTTGGAAGGAGGCTGATGAGTTGAATCGAGTGTTTTAAATAAAAAGACATCTAAAACTTTATATGAGGACCAGGATTGGGAAACACATGCTTTACATTGCTTTAGATGCATTTATCTTATGCTGTCTCTTACTTCACTCTTACAGATCCTTCCCAGGATTGTTTGGGAAGAATTCTGGAAGAAAGGTGACTGGGAAAAGAGGAACACATTCTACTTTTACTGACTTGAAAAGAAGACTTAATACTGTCAAGTCTTTTCCAGTTCAATTTTATCTTGTGAACAAGTATATGGAGAAGACACCAAAAGCTTTAGATAAGTTAACTCTCCTTCAGGCTGGGATGGGTCGAAGAACCATCAATATCACAGATGATGCTGACCATTTATGGGTAAGCTGTACCAAAAAATCACCCTTGCTCTTAGTTGTTCAATAAATATTTCAAATTATCATTCACATTAAAATAAGCACACTAAGCTGCAATTATGAAATAATTTAATAAATCCATCACAGCTTGTGTGTTGCTATATTTTGATGTTCTCAAATTCTATGAGTTTACATTTTGACAGACCTTAATAATGTACACAATTATTTACTTTTACACCCTGATTGAAAAACAAGTTGTGCTTAGGACATACAAATTAATACATGCAATTTTGTTATTTCATACCATTCAGTAGTAATCTGCTCTTTTATGTTTTCAAGTTACAAAACACTTTTAACATTTGTATTGTAATACTTAAAAATGAAAATTTGAGCTGCATTGCCTTTGTATAACATACTTGTGGTTTGGGAGGTCATGACAGTATTATCCTTGACCGTTAGACTGCTAATGAAAGTTATGTTACTAAGGAATGTACATTATGCAAAGGCTTTTCTTTACTGAAATACTTTCATATTATTCTGTAGTTGTCTAAAAAACTTGAGGAAACCTATTCCAAAATGGCTGATTTAAAGGGGGCATGGATGTTATACAAGGCTATCGGTAAGATATTAAAGCTATCTATTATTAATCTACTATTTTACCTGGTATAATGATAGATTTGACTGGCTTTAAATAGTACATCTCTTCCTTGTACTGTAGGAGGATCTGGACAACGAAAATTGTGTGTAGTTCCCCCTGAGGCAGAAGGCTACTCAGGTGCTTACCTAAATACAGTGGCACGTGGAAAGTCAACACTTTTCATAGTACCACTCCAAGGTACCCTTGATACTTCACCTCTCCCCTACTCTGCGAAGGAGTTTGAAAAAATGCCAAAAGCATCATGTCATACCTGCTCTGAAAGCATGCCAGTCCAGTTATTGGCTGCACTTGTTGCATCTTGTAAGACAGTAGAACTTCTTACTGACTCGGATGAACAGGCAAGAAATATTTTACTTTTGATTCTAAATTACTAATAACATTTGTGTTGCCCAATGTGTAATACGTCTTTTTATTTTCTTGCAGACTTCTGTGTTTTCCCTAGATAGTCCTGTCATGGACATTAGCATGCAAAACTCCCCAGATGACACTCCATCTATTGAGACATCTGTGACAGTAAGTGTCTTTGTTTAAACTGCAGATATAAATTCAGACATGTGTTCTAAATTATATAATATTTCTGTTATTCTTAAAGCTTAAACTTAAATATATATTTAAAATTTATTTTACATTTTAAGGACTCCAACAATTTAGATCTTCCTTCAAGTGCCAAAGGTTCTGAAAAAGTAAGAATATAACTGAGGCATGCATTACACTTCTGCTTCCACCTGAACTTTGACCTTCTTTTTAATACCAAACATTAATAGGAATAGTCTACTCTTTTGCCATATTAAACTATGTTATTACCGCAACCTAGACGAATTAATACATACCTATCTTTTTTCAATGTGTGCACTGTACAGCGTGTTATGAATGTGTTAGCATTTAGCCTAGCCCCATTCATTTCTTTGGAACCAAAAAAAAGTTTTATTTTGTGGCACCATACTTACTGGTATAACTCCTCATGTAACAGTCTTTAAATAGGCAAAACACGGAAGTGTTGGTGGCTTCCCTGTTTGGTACCATAGGAATGAATGGGGCTAGGCTAAATGCTAACACATTCATAACACGCTGTACAGAGCACACATTGAAAAAAGATAGATATGTATTAATTCATCTAAGTTAAGGTAATAACATATATATGGCAAAAGGGTAGACTATTATTTAATAGTAATACTTTTAATGTAATCCTAATTTAATGCTACTTAAAATTTATTTTACATTTTAAGGACTCCAACAATTTAGATCTTCCTTCCAGCGCCAAAGGTTCTGAAAAAGTAAGAATATAACTGTCACGATCGGTTAACACCGGAAAGTGGAAACAAAAGGATGAACCCAAACGCAGAGGAAATGTATGAAAATATAACTATGAATTTATTTAACGGAACATAAATACCCACGAGGGGGTAAAACAGAACATAAACTAGACACTGGAACAAAACTGGAACTAGAAATGAGAGCACACGAAGGACATGAAACTCTGACTTACAACAACGCACGCACACCACACAGAGAACACGAGGGCATTAAATAGACAGCACATCAATGGGGAACAGGTGAACATAATTAATCACTTAAGACACGAGTACATAAGGGAGTAGGTTAAAAGTGACAAGACACTGGGAACACGTGTCACACATACATGATGTGAAAACACACGTGTTCCCACATAAACACAATGCTGCCATAATCTTGCCAACATCCGACCTGGACTATAACCAAAGTCTGGCAAGATCACGACAGCCACAAAACACTGGGAACACGTGTTACACAGACATGATGTGAAACACACGTGTTCCCACGTAGACACAATGCTGTCATGATCTTGCTCTCTAACACAGACCTGAACCTATACTAAGGTCTGGCAAGATCATGACAGCAACAAGACACCGGGAACATGTGGAAACCACGCACACAATGTGATTCCACATGTCCCCACACAGAACATAATACTATCACGGTCCTGCCAGATGCACTCAGACCTACATCCAGCACAGATGTCTGACAGGACCGTGACAGTACCCCCCTCTTAAAAGGCGGATACAAGACGCCATGAACAAAAACAAACAAAACATTAAACACGAGGAACGAAAGACTGCACAACAGAAGACAACCACGACAACATTACCACAAACAACAAAGGTAAACAGACATACGTAACAAACGGATTGGGGTGATTTAACAAAAACAATATATGATGAAGGGGTGGTGGGGCAAAAACAGGGGAAACAAAATGTCCATGGGGAACATGAGTCTTAAAGTCCCGCGGCTGAAAAGCCGACTGGTGACGTGTCTCCGGCTGCGCCGGCGAATGACGTGTCTCCGGCTGCGCCGGCGGATGACGTGTCTCCGGCTGCGCCGGCGGATGACGTGTCTCCGGCTGCGCCGGCGGATGACGTGTCTCTAGCTGTGCCGGTGGGTAACGAGTCTCCGGCTGCGCCGGCAGGTGACGTGTCTCCGACTGTGCTGGCTGCGAGACTTTCCTTGTTCTCCTCCTCCTTCGTCCAGACACCGGGAGCTCTGAAAGACCACTGGTCACTGGGGTAGTCTCTAGCGTCGGGGAGACGGAATTCGACCTCCCCATCCTGATGGCGCCGGTCAAAATCCCCCTCACGCTGGACTGAGTCTGGCGGGGTCCAGCAAGCCCAGTTGGTCGCCGCCTGGCATTCACCTCGGGTCCGCATACGAGTGGGTCGTAAAACTCGTAACCCGACTCGTATGCGGGACGGGATCCTCTTCCCCGTATCGCCAGGCGGCTCCCAGCAAACATCCTCGCTGGGTTCAGTATTGGTGCGTGCGTTCTGTCACGATCGGTTAACACCGGAAAGTGGAAACAAAAGGATGAACCCAAACGCAGAGGAAATGTATGAAAATATAACTATGAATTTATTTAACGGAACATAAATACCCACGAGGGGGTAAAACAGAACATAAACTAGACACTGGAACAAAACTGGAACTAGAAATGAGAGCACACGAAGGACATGAAACTCTGACTTACAACAACGCACGCACACCACACAGAGAACACGAGGGCATTAAATAGACAGCACATCAATGGGGAACAGGTGAACATAATTAATCACTTAAGACACGAGTACATAAGGGAGTAGATTAAAAGTGACAAGACACTGGGAACACGTGTCACACATACATGATGTGAAAACACACGTGTTCCCACATAAACACAATGCTGCCATAATCTTGCCAACATCCGACCTGGACTATAACCAAAGTCTGGCAAGATCACGACAGCCACAAAACACTGGGAACACGTGTTACACAGACATGATGTGAAACACACGTGTTCCCACGTAGACACAATGCTGTCATGATCTTGCTCTCTAACACAGACCTGAACCTATACTAAGGTCTGGCAAGATCATGACAGCAACAAGACACCGGGAACATGTGGAAACCACGCACACAATGTGATTCCACATGTCCCCACACAGAACATAATACTATCACGGTCCTGCCAGATGCACTCAGACCTACATCCAGCACAGATGTCTGACAGGACCGTGACAATAACTGAGGCATGCATTACACGTCTGCTTCCACCTTAACTTTGACCTTCTTTTTAATACTAAACATTAATACTAATACTTTTAATTTAATCCTAATGTAATGCTACTTAAATACCAATTTTTCTAAATAAATTTTGTAAATTGTGAAAGTAGAAGCTTTGGCTACAGATTCTAAGCTTTAGTGTTAGAGGCAAGGGTCACCAAAATTAAGAGCTCCGGTTCGGGGGGCATGAGAGTAGAATACTCATACTCAATATGCAACCATTCAATCACAAAATTTCCTGTAACAAAACGCTAGATCACTCTGACATTTTCTTTGTCCTGTTGGTTAGATTTGAACAAAATCTGTCACAATTGAACCTCTACAAATAAGCCTTTTTCTTTTGGTGGCCCTTTATTTTTATCTTTGCAGTACGCTTAAACAAATATTTGGGGTGTACATAACAATGTAATTTTTTTAATAGTGTGGTGCATTCAAGACAGCCTGTCCCATTTGTGAGCAGTTTTATCCCAGTGACTTTGTGGCAATCCATGCAAGCTACTGTGGTGAAGGGTATTTTTGTGTTGCCATGCATTATTTTTTATGAAGTTAAATTTCAAATACTGTACATTGGTTTATTTTTGTAATGCTAGTAACTGTATTTCAGCTTTTTGTATGGCTAAAACATGATAAAGTACACTTATTCCCACAGAGCTTGTGATGAAACTGAGGCCATTGACCTGGATAAAACAGATACAGAGAGCTGTCCAAAACGATTTCGGAAACAACAAGAGATTCAAAGGTACTTTAAATCAAAACTTTCTTTAGAAGCTATTTTACATTTATAACATGATAATAACATTTTCCAATTCCAATCTTTTTCTCTATTCCCAATTTAAGCATTGCTGATGTGATTAAAATCCTTACTGAAAGGGTGGATGAAACCAGCATCTTTAGCATTTGTGTCACCAGAGATGAGATGCTTGAAAGAGGCATTAAACAATGGCAGCGCCAGAAAAAATCTTCCCCTAAAAATGCCCTCCGAGTTTCTTTTATTGGAGAGGCTGGAATTGATAATGGGGCTCTGAGGACAGAATTTTTAACTGGTCAGTCACACATGCACACGTGAAAGAATATATCTTTGTTATCTGTACATTTCATGTTACCTTTTCTCTTTACTGAAAAGAAATGATGTCAGGAATAGAGAAGCGGTTCTTTGAGGGTGGGAATGATGGCAAAAACCCAAAGTATTCAATGACCGATGTGGACAAACACAATTTCAAGTAGGTTATTAAAAACCTTTAATAACAGATTAACACTACATGCCAAGTATATCACTGTTAACACACACAGATTCATATTATAAGAAAAAGATGTGTGTCTATGTAATCATTAAGATGTCTTTCAAATTATTGATTTTTTTCTTTCCAAAATAATTTTGGGTAACTATATAAAATGAATAGCATTGTACAATAATATTTTGTTTTTGAATTGCAGGACTATTGGAGAGATATTTGCTGTTAGCATCGCCCAGGGTGGACCACCACCAAATTTTTTTTTGCAATGGTGTTACAGCTACATATCCACTGGAGAAATTGATCATGCAGCAATAAATGAAACCGACGTTACAGACCCTGAACTCATGGAACTAATTAAAGAGGTAGTTCATTTAAGTATAAAAAAAATGTGTTTGATTAAGTGTTGTAGTAGTAGTAAAAAAAATGTTTGTCTTTTTTTATTAATATAAACCTTATTTGTAAACTGTGTGTAAGATTCACGCAGCTGACAACACAATCCTGATGGAGTCCACAGACAGGATTTTGTCATGTGGATACAACGGGATAGTTTCTACACAAAGAAAAGAAGAGATTGTGCGGTAAGCGATTTCTTTTCTTATAGGTAAAATTTTTTTAATTTGGTTTTAACTAATTATTACTTGTATTACAGCTCTGTAGTCCTACACGCTACAATGAGATTACTTCCCATGCTACAACAAATCTGCTCGGGAATGAAACTGTATGGGCTTCTCAGCTTGGTCCAACAAGCAGCAGACATTTGCAGACAACTGTTTGTTCCAGGAGCCTTTTGCAAGGCAAGCAATACATACAGTAATCTGCATTATTTTCAGATATAATCTGAATTATTTCAAAATATAAATGTAATCTATGTAAATATTAACTTTCTTTTCTGTAAATTTTAGGTGGATGCTGATTTTCTAGTGAAATCACTGTCACCTGTTTTCAGTGAGAAGGGTACAATGAGGCGTCAGAGAGAATCAAAAGTGGTCAACTTCCTGCAGGATTATGTACAGGACATTGAGGATGAAGGTGAATAATTTGTCAAATTTACCAGTGCTGTCATACTGCAGTTAAAACTATTTTGATGACTTCCGATTATTGTGCATCTCTTAAACTGGATTAAAAAGGATTTGTTTCTTTCTGCTTTACGTTTTTCGGGAGTAAAGCAATTGTTTTTAAAAGTAGCTGTCATTTTCGTTGGGGCAGTTTCTGCATAACTGCATAATTTTTAACTCCAATCAGTTGCAAGTTAAAACTTGTTTTTTTCAGAAGGGAGCAAAAATGACAGGGAAGACATGCCTAAAGAGGAGACCAAGGGTGAAGATGTTGACAAGGGTGAAGATGTTGACAAGGGTGAAGATGTTGACAAGGGTGAAGATGTTGACAAGGCAGAAGGACATACCAACAACATGCACATTAATGTTGGCAAGTTTTGCCAGTGGCTGACCGGACAGTCTCATATCCCATTAAGTCATGCAGACCGTGAAAATTTCAAAATTGTCATGGAATTTGACCATGACTGCAGTGTGCGCTATGGAAAACATAGTATCTGTTATCCTGTGGTTAATGCATGTTCTCACTCGGTCATATTCCCAATTGAACATCTAGGTACATATATGGACTTCAAAAATGTAATCTCACAGGCAATTACCCATGGTTATGAATTTGGACGCTATTAACAATGATCCAGCCCATCTGCTGTCTCGTTCAAGTTGTTCATCAAATTGATGTTTTAAAGTTCCAGCACAATAGTAAATACAAGTTGTTTGCATTCAAATGTTTTTATTGTTAAGCAGTACCAATGCATTTTAAAATCTGTACATGTTTAGTAAACATCAGAATTGTGCTAGAAAATAGTGTACAATATTTAAAAAAAAATTTAGTCCCATCCACTGAGGTGATTGTTGGAGGTTACATTTGTGTCTGCAGGCGTTTTATGTGTTCATGGCAGACAATGTATAACTGTTCATCAGTAATGCTTAGGTCACTTGGATCAACCAAAGTTTGCAGTTCATTCATTTTCTCAATAGTGAGAGGACACTCATATTCTGGCACTACAATACCAGTTTCTGAGTAAAGGTGATCAAAGTCAACAGCGCTCTCCCAGTCAATGTCTGGCTCTTGTAGGTCCTATAAATGTTTAAATAAACAAGAAATCAAAGCTGTGCATGTGTATACTTTTTTCATAAAATAATGGTCATGCTATTTAATATCTAATTTCTTCCTTAAAGTGCATTTACACTTACCTCAAGGTTTTCAGAATGTACAGGTGCATTAGTACTCAGCATCTGTGCAATCTCCCAGATCTGGGTCGGAGTCCGGTTTCCTTCTGTACGGAGGGGATGGTGGTTCCATCCTTCAGTAAATATCTCCAAGTCTCTTTTGAGTCTTGGTAGAAATGCATAATGCACACAGAATATGTCATCCGTTAATGAAATGTCCAGGAGACCATCTTCTTCAAGAGAGTGTAGAAGGTTGTAATACTTAGATGACACAGAAACCCACACATCTCGCCATAACCGTTCTATCCTATTGGGAGTGTAAATGAATAATATTCATTACTGTGTAGTAGGGGTGTAACGGTACGCAAAAATCACGGTTCGGTGCGAACCCCGGTTTTGAAGCCACGGTTCGGTTCATTTTCGGTACAGTAAGGGAGAAATGCAAACATTAAACTGCAGGTTGTTTATTACTTTAAACTTTTTTTTACAATTTGTTTACACTTTTTTAAACACTTTATTAAAGTATAAAATATATATAAAATGAAAAAATAATAAATAAAATACTACTGCAAAGTTATTTTTTACATTATTTTATAACAGAAGGTAACTCTTATCTTAACCTTCTCTTAAACTTTTCTACTAAAACCTTGAACTAACAAATTCAATTCCTGAATACATTTATGAACTATTAGCCTACATTTTTGCCACTAAAAATTTTCTGTTTTGATTTATTTTGGATTGTTTAACTCACAGAATTGAATTGGCTATGTACCATCTCTGTATAAAAATAATATTACTGCTCTATGTGTAACTGCATAGCAAGCAACATGATGATATACTTATTATACACTCATTTTGAGATTAGTGAGCTGCATACATAGCCATCTTTGATCTTTTGCACGTTTCTCCTAATCTTTGCTTGTGTCATCAATGTAAGCTGTGACTTTACTTACGAACCCCTCCGCAGCTGAGTAACAGCTGAGTAAGCCCGGGTTACAGCTCTTCTCTGTCCCGACCAGCTGATCGCATTGTGACAATGATATGATTGACGTGATATGCAGATGAAAAATCTGATCAAGAACAAAGCAGCGCGTTGACACGCGTTTAACATGCGCTTTTAGATACGACACGTAAACGTTTACATCAATAATCAAACGGATATACAACTAAGTAAATAAAAATCTTTCTGCGGGCCGAATTATGTTATATGTTTGACAGAAGACTTGCGCTGAACGCGGAGACTTCCGCCACTTAATATGTTCGTGCGGAAACGCACGTATTATGTTCCGCACAGTCGCACACAAAATACTTTCGGTGCACGTGCGCACCGTGCCGAAAGCCCTGAACCGAAACGGTCCGGTTCGAATACACGAACCGTTACACCCCTACTGTGTAGGAAAACATAACATTGTTTTTAAACAGATAATAAAGGAAAACGCCACCGTTTTTCAATATTTTACTATGTTCTTACCTCAACTTAGATGAATTAATACAAACCTATCTTTTTTCAATGTGTGCACTTTTAAAGAGCACCTATTATGGGATACACGTTTTTAAAACATCCTTTTGTGTGTATGTGTGTACAAGTACATGCTAACGATATTCAAAAAGCACATACCTCAAAGAAAACGATGACGCAAGTTATCGTCTCCAACGTTCAAGGACTACAAAAAACGCTCGGATTGTAGGCAACAGTTTACTTCCTGGGATTGGTGACGTAGATAAGACCAACATTATCATGAATCCACCCCCTCTGCTGCGCTTGGCTACGCCCTCAAAACTGGGGGTGGGGGCGCCAGAACGCTGAAGGGAACGGAAGTGGTGGCAGAGCGGAGGTTGACTGGAGTTAGAGTGTGTTTACAAACTGTTGTTGCGTGATTAAAGATGTCAGACGCTGTTTCTTTAGATGTGAGGGCAAACTATCCCTTTATGGCCTTCCTAAGGCAGAGGACATCAGGATGCAGTGGATAAAATTCATGTTTAATACGGTTCCGGCACAATACAGTCAAAAGCTGTTCATATGTTCACGGCATTTTTCCCATGACTGCTTCGCAAACCGTAACGAATTTGAATCTGGTTTTTCGCAACGTCTTCTCCTGAAAGATGGATCAATTCCTACTTTGTTTGGATTACCCTGCACTTCTGGATCACAGGCTGTAAGTATCCATGTCTTTTGTTTACCACTTACGTTACCGGAGCTTAACTTACGTCCGTGTGGAGCGAGCGTGCAAGCTATTTATTGGATTGTAATATTGTATTTCATAAGCCACGTACCATATTTACCCACACGTATGTTGAATTATGTAGACTATCGGTTTTAACATGTTGTAATTCGTTTTTAAATGTTGATTTAGACGTGTTTACAAACTTGCTTCCAGCTAAACTGTTAGCTTTACAGTATAGCAGCCGATCCTGTTCCCCTCGGAATGTCTGTTCCCCTTCTCGCTTTTTGTACACCCAGCTGTTTTTTCTGAATATTTATTTCATAGTTTTAATTGTTGTAAGCTGTATTAGGTTGTACAAACTCTGTAAATACGCTATACCATACTAAAAAAATTAAATAAATAAAAACACGCAGATATTCTTGGGTACCTGCGCCTGCGCTATCAGTAGAAACGCTTTATCGACTGGAAGGGGGAACAGACATTCCGAGGGGAAAAGGATCGGCTGCTACACCGGTAAAGACAACTTAAGTAAAGATGATATATTTTACTGTTGTATTTACTTAAAGCTGTAGCTATTTTAGATTTTGAAACAAAGTAAACACGTCCTGTGTGTTACTCTAATGGGGCATTTAATATGTAATGCGTGAATGTCTGGGTGCGTTATAGTCTAACGATAGTCGTTGTCCTCTATTGTTATGTCCTTTTGGCTGATTATATGTTTGTTTTATTTTTCTATTTTCCAGAGTACATCGCAGCATGTACCCCACACTGTTGGAAGGCAACATGTAGAATGCCAAACTGATCCTCCACATGCAACATCAGTGGGCACAGAGTATGATCAATCAAAAAAACAGCAATCAGTCAGCACACAATTGTCCTTTGGTACACTAAGGGACTGGCATATGAGGAGCAAAGGTATGTAACATATTTGAGGTATATAGCTAACAATACCACTGTCAAAAATGTAAACTTAAATGTATCATTTTCCTTTCTCTCAGAAGGAAAATCAATTTATTAATTTTATTGCTAAAGCATTAATGGGTAAATTACCCCTCTTTATTTCAAATTTGCTAATTTACCAGAATAGTGTTTACAGGACAAGGTCTTCAAAGAAAATACTATTAATTACTCAATAAACAAAAACAGCTATTGGTAAAAATGCTTTTTCAACATATGCACCAAATGTCTGGAATGAACTCCAAAATACTTTAAATTTAGTATCACTTCAATCGATTAATTCTTTTAAAAACCTTTTAAAGTCAACTCTCACTGAACAATGCAACTGTTTTTAATTGAGTATCTTATACAATCATTTTACTATGTATAGTGTATAGAGATTTGTGGTGTATCATGTAATTTATGTTTTGTCTGTTATGTATTGTAACTTGGCCGCCATTCTTGGCCAGGACTCCCTGGAAGAAGAGTTACTGTAACTCATTAGGACCTTACCTGGTTAAATAAAGGTTAAATAAAATAAAAAATAAGTGATAATGAAAAGTTTTTTTCTCTGCATTATCGTAGGATCCCAGGCAGCAGTGTTGTGTCACAGTGTTTCCACTGAAACAACATCAGCGTACCCAGATTTCCCATTCGGATTACAATCTCCAATCTCTTCAACACCTATGAAGACCTCTGCTTTTAATCCAAAGAAAAGACGTCGCATAGAGTTGGAGGAGGAAGATACTGAGAGCGAAACACTATGTGAACCTCACGACACCACATATAACCCAGAAGACACAGTTGTTACTGAAGAATCAGAACTGTCGTAAGTTCAATATATACGGTATGTTATAATGTAATTTTGAAAATCATAATGTAAATTTATTTAAAATTGTGTTATTTTACTCATATTTTAGATTTGTGCAAAGTTCCTCATACAATGAAAAAAAATACGTTGTATTTGAAAGCTGCCTCCGAGACTTGTTCGACATCTATCCACTTTGCCGGAGGAAGTGTGATGTTCGTCAACGGCAACAGGGAACTTTTGTGGCATTCAGTCAACTTTGCTCAAACTGCAGTTACAACAAACAGTGGAATAGCCAGCCCATTGTTGGAAGTACACCTACAGGAAATCTTCTTCTGTCTGCTGCTACGTATTTCACTGGTAATTCATTCATCCAGATAGAAAAGGTATTTATATAACTATTCATACCACATTACATAGGAAATTATATGTTTGTATTAGTAGATATCAAAATATTTAAAATTAATAATAATAATAATAATAGTTTTATGTTTTATGTAATACTTTCCTATTTTTGTATTTGCAGGTTTTCCGTGCCATGAATCTCCAGGTCTTTCAATATGACACATTCAGGAGACATGCAAAGAATTTGTTGGAACCGGCTATTGTCCACAAGTGGAAAACAGACCAAGCGAATATGCTTTTGGAGTTGCAGAAGAATAATAAAATTGCAATTGCTGGAGATATGAGAGCAGACTCACCAGGTGAGACCAGAATTTCATAAATTGCTTCAAAACATTTTCAAGCATACTACTTGGATATTTATGTTTTTCACTGTTCCCATCTTTGTTCTTTTTCTATAGGACACTCAGCAAAGTATGGTAGCTACACTCTACTCGACTTGAACACCAACACCATAATCGACCTTCAGCTTGTTCAGGTGTGTTATATATTCTTTTTAAAACTTTGTCTATATGTGAAGGTTTTTTGTCATATCTTGAAAACGTTTATACTCCTTAGAGCAATGAAGTTGGAGGAAGCTATCACATGGAGAAGGAGGGCCTGAAGCGTTCCCTAGATCTTCTGGATTCAAATGGTCTGATGGTGGACTACATTGTGACTGACCGACATCCACAGATCCAAAAGTTTTTGAGAGAACGCAGCATTACACAATACTATGATGTGTGGCATTTTGAAAAAGGTAAAAAATTATTTTTGTTGTGTTTCTAAACAAGTCTATATTACTGACACAATTCTTTGCGCAAACAATACTTTATAAAAGTTTAACATAGCTTTTGATTTCTTAACAACTTTATTCTTATCAGGTTTGTCAAAGAGACTAGCCCTTCTGGCAGAAAAAAGGGCTGTGAGATTTTAAAGAAATGGTTGCGCAGTATTAGAAATCATGTTTACTGGTGCGCAACATCTTCAACTTCTGGACCTGAGAAGGTGGCCAAGTGGAACTCCTTGATAAACCATCTTCAAAATGTGCATGTCCATGACGACCCTACATTTTCCAAATGTGAACATCCGGACCAAGAGTCTAGCAATTCAACGAAATGGTTAACACCAGGTATGTTTTTGTCTTTATTTAGTAAATATTACTTTTGAACTTGTCTAATTAGTATAATACATAACAAAAAAATCACTAATTCACTAAAACGCATCCAGATGGAATATCTGTGTTCTAATAATATTCTGTTTGTTTACTGTATAGTTTGATCGGTGAGATAATAAAAATTATTCTTTCTGTTGTTACCCAAGGGTCAATGGTTCTACATAAAGTAGAAAAAATCTTAGTCAATATGAGAGTCCTCAGGGATGTCGGGAAGCTAAGCCATCACCATCAAACATCATCAGTGGAGGCCTTCCATAGCCTGATTCTTCGATTTGCACCCAAAAATGTGGTCTTCCCATTTATTGGAATGCTGTGCAGGTATTTAAAGTATTCTATTAGTTGTGTAAAATAAACTAGTATTTACATTTACAATAAATGTATTGCTTGTTATGTATTTACAGATTGTACCTTGCAACCATGCATTATAATGAAAATGCAGACCGTGAGCAAGCTGTAACAAAAGCCGGAGAGGCAAAGTTCAAGGTTGTGTTCCCAAAATCTAAGAGAGGGGAATGCATCGCAAGGCCAGTAAAAACACAAGCGACATACTGTAAGCAGTAACATTTTTATTTCAAATATATTAATTAAATAAATGTACAAACTGTATGAAGCTGTAAAATAAATGATCAAACACAAAAGATTTACTGTCATATCTTTACAGTTTATGTGGATGACCTGATCAGGCTTGTGTTTGACGAGGTGCTTGAGGACCCAGCTCCATTTGTTGAAAAGCTGAAGGAAATCCCGATTCCATTGGACCTGGCATCACAGTTCGAGAGGCCTTCCAAGGAGGACGTGATTGAACGCCATCTCACGCGCTTCAGTGTAGGGGTGGTCGGAAGCCGACATACCGACCAGCCTGATCGGGAAACTCCAAGCGGATCCTGAGAACAACACACGATGGGATGACAACCCTATTGTGTCGTCCTAGATAGCCCCAACACCAGCTGACAAAGCTTCGATACGCTGTGTATCTGTAACCTCTGTAAGCATTAAAATGGACAATTATTCAGAGGAGAACAATATAGGATATAGTATAGTATATTATAATTACTAAAGCATGTTTATTTGTATATTTTTACAATTTTAATATATTGCAATAAAAAACTTTTGGCTGAGTCATATGTTTTTTCCTAGATACATATTTTGGGTACTTTGTTACTATAATGCTACTTTAGTGTTATTAGTTAAAAATGTAGTAAAACTTGTCAACACTTACTCCTCTAGTGTTCTGCGCCTCAAAGGCCCATAGTCGGTACTATAAATGTTGTGGATGTTCTGCAGTGTGTAGGGATTAAGACAGTTTGGTTCAAAACCTGGATGATGAATCATGCAGGAAGGAGGTCCTGGAACCTGTTGCATTCTCCTTACAACCTAATAAGTAATTATATAGCACTTATATGTAAGCAGTGTTTTATAATAAAGGTTATTACAGTAAAATAATGTAGAACTAACAAATTAAGTCATTTAAATTAATATTTTACTATATGCCACATATGTGTTTCCATATAGACCAGTTCAAATGATGTAAACAACACTGGTCCAGAAACACTTCTGTTACAGTTTGTGACAGTTATGTTTTTATTTCACATATATTATCTTTAAGATGTTTGTTTAACTTCAGTTAATTCAGGTTTATATGTTCTGTTGGTTTATTTTATCCCAACGTTTATCTAGTGTTAAAAAACGTTGTTTACATCTTTTGAAATGGTCTATAGTTTGCAAAGTAATGTAATACGTTATAATTACCTTTGGAATCTCTTTGCAACACAAGTTTTCAGCCTCGTTTGGCATTCTGGCACAGTTGCCACACAAACACCTAAACAAGTTAAATGCAAACTCGAGTTTATTGACGGACATCGTTTTAAATGTAATATTTTGACGTTGCAGTTACTGTACAATACATCCTTATTGTTAGGCGGCTGAGTGAATAAAAAATTACCATTGAGAAACGTTCTGCAAAAGTCTTGCTTGCGGAGGTGTTGCTGTAACGGCCGTCTGCTCGTCTGAACTCTCTGGATCGGACTCGGGCTCGAACTGGTAAGGCAGTACAATCGCCATTGTTTCTGCAATCTGCATGTAGCTGTTTACGTACGTTCCTGCTCTCTTTAGGACCGGGAAACACACGCGAAGTCAGGGGCGTATCCTTTCGAACATACGCCGAACCCAGTTGACCAATAACAGTTGAGTAGGCCATCTGACCAATCAGAGTAAACTAGACATTTTTGGAGGCGGAGACAGGAACTGAATCCGACCATTTCAGAAAGAGGGCAAAATTGGTGAGGTATGTAGGCAGTTTATAAAAATAATATTGCATTAATTAATTGTTTTTATCAAAAATATTTACTAATAGGAGACCTATTTATACGGTAAGGTGCTCATTTTGGGGCATAATAGGTGCACTTTAATCTTTGTACAGTACCTTGTCAATGTGTAAGCATTTAGCATAGCCCCATTCATTCCTTAGTATCCAAACAAACGTTTTATTTTGTGTCACCATACTTACTCGTGTAACTACTCATGTAACAGTCTTTGAATCGGGAAAACATGGAAGTGTTTGGTAGCTTCTAAATTCATCCCTGTTTGGATACTAAGGAATGAATGGGGCTTGGCTGTACAAAGATTAAGTGCAAGCATTGAAAAAAGATAGGTATGTATTAATTTGTCTAAGTTAAGGTAAGAACATAGTGGTGTTTTCCTTTAAGATAGAAAAAAACTGTTGGTTGATCACTAATATGTGGTGTAAGTTCAAGTCTGACCTGCTAACACAATCTGTATGTTAAAAACTGTGAGATTTTGGAAATGTAATGTTACTAATGGAAACTTAAAGTAAATTTTTGTTTGACAGCTCAAACAGATAAAACATTACAGTTTCTGGTATACAAGTGTTGGCTATTTAAAAGTAAAACAAGGCACAGGATACTGGCCAAATAAGAATTCATAATTTGTTAGTCGTGTTAACGCTAACCCTACTATTTTACCCAATAATAGTACCAATACATGATAATGATGAAATTATTAAATTTAGCTACTACACTTAACATGTAGAGAATAAGCCCTGAATTCAAAGGCAGATACAGATAGTACTTCAGCTTTTACTTTTAGAAATATGATACATTAGAACAAATCAAATGTAATTAGGATCATACTGAATACAGGGAAATCAAAGAAAGACCTTTGGTTGAGAAATATAAATCTTTTGTACCTTTGGTTGTGCACGCTTTTTCCTGAGATAAAGCTTCCTCGATCATTTCCACGGACAGTAAACATAAACCGAGCAATGTCCACATTCTCCACTCCCTGGTCAGCTCTTACCCTAAATCACAACAATAATGAATTAATTAGGACCTGGTTATATAAAACAATTTAATTTTCCCCATCCTATTTACCTACAAAGACAGCACTGCAGCTTTGTAACAATTTAAAGTTACAGTACCTTGAAGGTAAACCGTGGCGCTGAGTTGCCTCCAGAAAGAATAAAAATGCTGTGGATGCACGGTTATTTGTGGCTGCATTCAAGTACAATATCTACAAAAGTAAAATGAAAACAATCAAAAAGCATCCTGTGTCTGTGTGTGTGTCTGTGTCAGTGGACCAATTGTCCCCACAAAGATAGGAATACCAGTGTTTTTGTGACCTTGTGGGGACATTTTGATGTCCCCATGAAGAAACAAGCTTATAAATCAAACAGAATGATGTTTATTGAAAATGTGAAGTAGCAGAAAGGTTTTTGTGATGGTTGGGGTAGGGAATGGGGTAGGTAAGGGGAATAGAATATACAGTTTGTACAGTATAAAATGCATTACGTCTATGGAATGTCCCCACAAAACATGTAAACCAGAATGTGTGTGTGTGTGTGTGTGTGTGTGTGTGTGTGTGTGTGTGTGTACCAGAAGGCTATTGCACAACAAACTATGATGGCTGCTCAATCTGATAAGTCAGATTGATTCCCATCAAAGTATTAAGTCATTTGAAGATGTTACTTGATGACTAATAACAAAACCTTTCAAGTGTATTTACTGACTTTATGTTTGCCACATGATTAGCCAGTGCACAAAAAGTGTAATTACTAAAATACTGGAACAGCCAATTACCTTTCTGGAGAAACCATCCACACCTCCAAATATCACAATATTGTATCTGGGAAGCAATTAATATTAAATATTAAATATTTTTCATATATAAATTAAAAATGCAAATGTTTTGTATATTAAACTTGACTTTAATTCAAACCTTATTAACTTGTGGTTTGTGTCCACATGTACCAGAGACAAGGGCCCTGGTACAGAGTACACTCTGCGCACAACACAGCCAAGACTTGACAGCCTGGAGATGATGCCCACAGAATCGATCCTATGCATAGAGGCTGCTACTCTACTCCACTGAACCCTGTGGCCCATTGACTCCAGTCTTCCTTTGACCATCCTGTAGCCTGCATTTGGTAAATTGTTCTTGATAGAAGATACCACATTGTCAAGTTCATCATCACTAATGGAACTATACATGTCCCTAACAGAGAGCTCATACTGTTTCATGCGTCTGAAAATGGTGTTTCTCGAAACACCCATCAGTGTTGCTATGCATTGCACAGGAAGTTGAGCATGGAGCATTTCTTTCAAGCGTTCTTCCTCAATTAAAATTTTTGGTCGTCCTTTGCTACCACTAATTTCAACTCTGACACATGGGGCTGGATGTTCCACTTGTGCCCTCACAAGGTCAAAAAGCTCCTGCATAGCCTGGGTGATGGCAGGGGGAATTTCTATATGATTGGACAGGGCCTCCAGAATATACAGCTCCTGACGACAGAGAAATTCCAGATAATCCAGATTAAGTGGTACTGAACTGAATCCCTGCTGTAACTTGCGTAAAAGATTTTCCAAAATGTGGTGTCTCAACTGTTGACAGAACAAAGTAGAATTAATGGGGCGTCAATATACATACCTCAATTGTGATAGGCCTACAGACACACCCCAATTTTAAAAGTTAAAAAAGGGTAAACCTTTAAAATGTTTAACTGGTTATATTTCTTATTTCCTAGTGCCTTATTCTTACTTGTCCCAAAAGTTGATATTTTTCTAATTATAACCTTTAAAACAATAAACAGAATCCATATTTTTAAAAGTTGACGTTATTGCATGGATTAAACAAAGTATATTGTTTTAAAGTAAATTACCTGCTCCGACATGATTGTCCCACGACGACTTCTTCTTCTTCTTTTGGTTTAATGGTGGGTTGCGAAGCACCTTCAAAGGTGCATACCGCCACCTACTGTGATGGAGGGTAAAAAACCCGACTTCAAACAACCAATCACAGATGCGGAGACATCAGTCAATGTCCCGCCCCCAAAGTCCCAAAAGTCATCTTGATCGAGCGAGCGCGAATGGTGCAGCTGCGCGAGCGCAGAGAGAGGCCCTGTCCCAAATGGCACACTCCGGACTTGTGGTCCTCCTCAGAGTCCGCACTTTGATGACATCACGTAGTCCAGACTTTAGGGACCCTTGATGTGAGTCCACGTGGGTGCACCGGAGTCGTATTTTGGGACAGACTTGAGCATCACACCGGAAAATAGGTAGAGAAGTTGCCCGTCAGTGTGAACTCCTCCCTTCCGTCGTCTGATTGGTTCGATTGCCCTTTCGCAAGGACTTCTGGGTTGGCAAAGTGCGCGAAGCCTGCTGCAATGCGGGCTTCGCTGAAGACCGCATCAAGGGGGCAAAGGAGGTGTGATGAGCACACTTCAAAGCGTAAAAATGACAGATGGGACACCCTACGGACTCGTAGACTACGCGAGAACGCGCAATTTAAGGCCACGAGACCGAAAGTCCACATGAAGTGCGCCATTTGGGACAGGGCCAGAGTCTAGTGAGCGCACACCCCAGCCCTTGCTCCCGTGACTGCATTTGTGCGCGCTGAGCGGAGGTTTCCGCGCGCGAATAGTGTTCTGCGCGCTCGCGAGGACGCTTTTCCGTGCGCGAATAGTGTTCTGCGCGCTCGCGAGGACGCTTTTTCGCGCGCGAATAGTGTTCTGCGCGCTCGCATCTCTCGCTCGCGCGCTCGCATCTCTCGCTCGCGCGCGGTTTTTGTGCGCGCGACTTTTGGGTCTGATTAAACGCCATAGAAAGCCGAGTAAACAAACCACGATGGCAGAGTGTAGTGTTGAAAAAGAGATGGCAGAAGGGGATTTTGATGACCTGTTGCTCGAATCTGATGTTCGCGGTTACCTGTACGAGCCGCAATACAACGAGGAACAGTTACGGATGATCGAGGAACAAGAGGCTGCCACAGCAGCTGCTGTAGCCGAGGTGGTGCGAGACGAAGAGCCCAGCCAGACTCGAGTTGGCGCGGTCTGGTGGTGTAGGTGCGCTCGCTGTGCGCCTATGGACACCGAAAAAGAGTCATATTGCTGTCTCGAATTTCAGCGATGCCATTTTCTTCTTGAAGAAATGGCTGAATCTGCTGTGGAAACGGGACCGCCAGTATATGTAACACAGCACCGAAGCTTTGATCCACACATGGACAGGGGAGTCCTGGAAACTTATTTCAGGATTCCGAAGGTGAATTGGAAACGCCAGCCAAAGCCCGCAGGGAGAAACGGAAGCATGAGTATAAAGTGAGTATTTTGTTTTTCACCCCTTACAAAAATTAACCATAGTTTTATTGTGTTAAAAGTGTATTAACCATGGTTTTTTGGTGAATTTATTACTATGAGCAAAACCATGGTTTAAATTTGGTTTTTGGTTTTAACTGCAGTAAAACCATGGTTAATTTTCGTATGGGACGTCTGTCAGCTGAGATAGGATTGTTATATTTACACCTATGTTAGCCTATTGTATGTGAAAATAGCTTGCTTTGCTAACGTAGTGCTTTCTGTTTCTAGACAATATCGACTTGCATCCTACCGTCATTTCGTGGAATGGTTTTGCAAGGCGAAAGACTGGGGTTAGGCTATCGACTTGTTTTACCTGCCTGTGTTGTTCAGGACATCAGACGGAGATATCCAGCTCCTCACGGACATTATAGCGGCTATAAAGAAACGGATGAAGCTCTGGATGAGCTATAAGTGTGAATTGTTTATGTTTTTTTAATAAAAAGTTAAAACTCATATTGGTTGTGGTTTGTTTTATAGTCCTTATTGTTGCTACATTAGAGTAACGTTATTTGCCTAGAGAAAGAGTGACTGCAATTTGAGGAAAGCATTCTTGCAATTTCTTTTTAAAGTTTAGGTCTAAATTGTGTAACACATATAATATTTGGCTTTATTTTGAACCCAAATGAATTCCAACAAGGGAAATAATCCAGGTAGATTTTGTAAAGTAAGTAATGCCAGCTAAATTACAGTGACAGTAATCATTCCACCTCCACAAGTCTATAATGTATAACTTTGATGTACAAAAGACTACAGGGTTAGATGAAGAAATGTAGTTTTTTATTATTCACAAAAGAAAAATTATGGTACCAGTGAAAAGCACACATTAAAATAAACAAGAACAAAATTTACATCTAAAAATGTATTGCACAATTTATAAAACCAAAAATGATGTGTGTATATATATATATATATATATATATATATATATATATATATATATATATATAAGACACACACACACACGCACACACACACACACAACTTTCTTGTACTCAGCACAGAAATCATTGTTGTAACAATACACATGAATTAAGATTATAAACAGCACGATTAGTAAAACAAAATCAAATCCCACAGACTTCAAATTCAGGGTGCTCATGGAACCAATTATGGACCAGAGCAGCCTGATGTTCCAAATGACAATGTACCGCATCTGGTCTACTTGGTTTAATGCTGTGACAATCTTGTGCAATCTGTCAAGAAATGCAAGTACTAAATTGCATTATAGGATCCCATATTTGCATGGTGGTGGAGGACCCCATTTTGTGTGGTAGCAGTTCAAAGGGTGATGTTACCCCCTCGCTGCCCTGGCACATTGGTGATTGCCCTGTGTCCAATTACATTTCTTTCTTTTCTTCTTCTTTTAGTCTTTCCATTTTTATTAAAGTTTCCTTTTATAGCACAACTGAGTGCTGCGTTTTCAAATTTGCACATATGTGCTTCCACACTTGGTGGATGTGACTATCCAATTCATTCATTGGTGTTGTAATTGGCAATCCAGGGCTTTGTAATGACAAGGAAGTAACCTTACAATCCTTATCTGTGTATAAGGTGTGAAAATGTGTGTGGAGTTTTACAAATCACTGTGTGTAATGTTTTGCAAAAAGGCCCAGCGGGCATATGACCGACCTTCAACGTTGAAATTTGGTTGAAATTAGGTCAGTTGTTTGTTCAACGTTGAAACAACGGTGAATGGTAAACGGTTGAAAAAGGTTAATAAAATGCTTAAAAATCAACGTTGAAATTTGGTTGAAATAAGGTCAGTTGTTTGTTCAACGTTGATTCAATATGTGTTGTTATCAACTTAACCACTTGGTTGTTTTTACTTCAGAAAAGCAACTAGTTATAAATGTAAGTGCTTTTTTGGACAACTTTGGTGAAAAAGTGTTGATATCGTAGTTCAGTCAGTGTATATCCGAGAGGTCTTACAGGCGCCACAGACACCTATCAGCCTTTGGTAAGGAGCAGCAGCAGCTCGAGTGCGGTGCGGTCAGTTAAGCTGCTCTATTTCTCAAATTCATATTACTGATTAAGTCTTAAAACTTAGATGAGATGTTGGTGTTTTATGGCTTACGAATTCGCAATAACGGATACGTTTAGCAGTTTGTGTAATTGACATTAATCTAAACTTACTGATGACGTTAAGTTATAACATGGGCGTCGAATCCAATATTAATCATGCTGAGGTTTTCACGACGGGGTAATGTGTATAAATGCAGTTATAAAATTAAAAGGGACAAGATAGTCGAAGTGACCTTCATGTTTCCATGGCAATCAGTCAATCACATGTTACGTTTATGCTGCGGTCATTCACAATTTATGTTTTCTTTTTAAAAGGGCTATGACTTGTTTTTATTTTATTATGTGTTTTAAATTGAAGGCAGATCAACATGCAATTTGAAGACGTGTGATAAAATACAGAGATGTGAAGTCATGTGTCTTTCCAGATGCCCAAATCATTCCCCCTTAAAGGGTAATGAATAGTGTTATGACAAAAAAATTTATTTCTGTATTTCTAACTAAAACATTACATTTATGTTTCTATACTAATTAAATATGTTTTTCTTTTTCCAAACTTTATCAAATGCAATGATCGCTAAGAGCCTGAAGAGGAGATTTGGGAAGATGCTGTTTCATAAGTCGCTTTGCCAGATCACCTGTGGTAAGTTTGTAAAACGTATATTAAAAATAGGATTAGAACATCTCCTAATCAAAAGTTTTTGATCAGGTCGGGATGTCTGCTAACAAGATGCCTTGCTTGTCTGGGTGAGTTTAAAGTATTACACAGACAGTCCAGAGGTTCTGAAGTCCATCTTCGATCTCATTGGTAAGGGACTACACAAAAGGCTGTTTGACTCACACGTAAAGCAACCTGTCAGTGTTTGCTTTGTTAAAGGAACACGCCCAGATTTTGGGAATTTAGCTTATTCAACGTATCCCCCGGAGTTAGATAAGTCCATACATACCTTTCTCATCTCCGTGCGTGCTGTAACTCTGTCTGACGCAGTCCCCTCTAGCTTAGCTTAGCACAAAGACTGGAAGTAAATAGCTTCAGCTAGCATACTGCTCCCAATAAGTGACAAAATAAAGCAAACATTTTCCTATTTACGTGTTGTGGTTTGTGTAGTCACAACATGTACAAATAACAAGGTCATGTGTGACACAGCCATCTTTTAACAGTATATATACTGGGAACTATATTCTCAGAAGGTGAAGCACTGCTACTTGGGCGGAGTGATTTTCTCACAGCACCCGAGAAAGTCCCCTGGTGAGGACCAGAGAGTTCGGTCAGAGTTGTGCAAATCGGTCCGCCCAAGTAGCAGTGCTTTGTCTTCTGAGAATATAGTTCCCAGTATGTATACTGTTAAAATATGGCTGTGTCTCATATCACCTTGTTATTTGTACACGGTGTGACTATACAAATCACAACACATAAATAGAAAAATGTTCGCGTTATTTTGTCACTTATTGGGAGCAGTATGCTAGCTGAAGCCATTCACTTCCAGTCTGTGTGCTAAGCTAAGCTAGTGTTGGACTTTAAGGCGTCCATTGCATGTTCATAATTTAGAGGAAAGGCACAAGATACAAATATATAATATGTGACGTCGATCTTTCTTCAGAAAATCTCCACCCACAAAGGCTGCTTTTCCTCGTGAATCTGACTCCCTCACCACACCCAATTTTAGCCTGTAGGCAAAAATGGACACACACAGACACGAAGAACAAACACAGGAGATTCTGTTTCTTCAAGGTTGAGCTGCCCTGCCCCCATTAAGTTATTCTATATGCAACCTTCATTTCATTGGTTAATACAAATTTATCAAAGACAACATCTTATATTTATTACATCAATTATTCAATGATTAATACTGATTAAGTAAGAAATACATTGCATATTTTATCCTGTGAATATTAAAGCATTAGTTAATAACATGGTTCCCTGTTTGCTTTTCTCCCTCAGGTATCTCTCTTATCTTAACAATTTCCAGACGTACATTCCTCAGCATATGCTGTTTCTCCCCCAACCGAAACCACACAGACAACTTTCTTGCATTCAGCACAGAAATCTTTGTTGTAATAATACACATTAATTAAGATTATAAACAGCACGATTAGTAAAACAAAATCAAATCTCACAATTCCCTCTCTTGACCTCTGAAAGAGGTCACACTTGTTCCTCCTCATCATCCTCCAGGTTCTTTAGGCCTAATAGCGGCATGCTGTATTTGGGTGGATTTTCTTTTTTCTCTATTGCAGACACTATCAGTCTGTTACACAGGGATCTCCATTGTTTATGCCAAATATTATGGTGACTATAATTGCAGTTATAACTCCTAGGGCCCACAGAACCTTCCAATTTGCATATAGCTTCATCTCTGTGAAAAAAATACACTTATGCCTATTGGCTAATACTCAAATAACAATCGTAAATTCAAAAAGGAAAAGAAAAATGAAATATGAAATTAATACTGTAGAATTGTATAAAAAACTTAAGAAATTCAAAGGTCAAAATTCAAAGGTCAATATGGTATGTAGTTACCCAGGTTATAATGAATATATGGTAATTGTGATATTCAGGTCTCTAAACACTTCTGTCAGGATTTCCAGCACTTTGTGGAAATCCAATTTATCCAGTCCACACCCCAACCGGGGAGTGGATACACTTGTTATGTTTTCTTTCTCACACCACTCTCTCATACATCTGAGGCTGTAGGTAAAAATCTCATATGTTGGTAAATCAGTACAATTTTGTTTTGTTATTAAATGAAAAATCAATCTGCCGTCGTCCTCATGGGTAACTGCACATTCACCTGTGTGTTTGTTCTGTCTTACAACCTTTTGTGTACCGTACTTCGCTTTGAACTGTACGGCTATACCTGCTCCGTAGGCACAATCTGTGCTCACACAGTGTGCTAGGGGTTCTGTTACTGGGCTGGAAAAAATGTCACCTTTTTTATGCACAATTTTACAGAGTGTTTGTTGACTTTGTTGTTGGTGTTGTGTGAGTGTTGCCACTGATGTGTTACCACTTCCTGTTTGTCCTCTCTGTATTCCAGCTGATTCACTTTCAACACTCTCCCTCTCTTGGACCTGATTCCTCAGGTCCACACCTGTGTCTGTTAGAAACCCAATCATCATTTGTAACAGCTGGGTCGTTCTCACAATTTCGTTGTTTGGTAGCCTGGCAAGAAAAATGTTTAATCAGAGCAGTTAGTTTGTAGAAATAAACATCATTAGTTAGTGGCAGGATAGGGTCCTTCACCAGGGCATTCCTCGGACACGGAAACTGACGACCTGTAAGCAATTCAAAGGTTGTGAAACCAGAAATCCTGTTAACAGAAGAGCGAATAGACATTAATGCAATTGGTAATGCCTCAAGCCATGTTATTTTTGTCTGTGCACAGATTTTGTCAAGTCAAATTTTAATGTCAAAGTCAGGTTCACTATTTCATCTTTGCTCTAACATTGGGGTGATAAGCAGCCCCAAAACTATATGTAAATTCCATTGCGTGTTTGTCAGTTTGTCAGATCTAACTTTGTCTTGGGAAACCATGGTTGGGGATATAAGTGGTGTATTAGGCAGTTGACAACAGCCACTTCATTAGGTACCTTCACAGCCTGTAGTATGTGTCAGGCTTTGCTAGCATTTACTATAGGCCGGCCTTTCCTGGTTTCAAACCCACCTATCTGCCATATGGCAGTTCCATATATACTGCACCAATCACATATGCAAAGTCACTATAAACAATCACCCTCTCTTCACCAGTGTAGTGCAAGGCTTTGATAACAGCTACCATTTCAGCTCTCTGTGCTGACTGCTTACCCTCCAATTTACCACTCACTCTAGTCACAAAATCACCCTCAACTTGCTCAACCACAGCAAAGCCTGCCTTTAGCGAACCATCTGATGCTCTAAAACAACAACCATCTGTAAACATTGAGATTACCGGTGGGGGAGTTGTCAGTGGTACCGCGAACAAACCATCTCTCAATTTGTGTGTTTTTTCAATCAATGGTATGCAGTCATGTGGCTCACCCTCAGTGATTAGATCTGCCATGTGAACACCTTCATGCACATATATGATGTCTGGGCTGGCAATTTCCTTAAATACAAAGTTTGTTACAATAATCAGTTATTTTTCTATTCTCACAGATTTTCTTGTTTACCTTTTATAGTGTTCTATGGTGTTCTTTTTTTCTTTTTCAATTTATTTCTTTTATCTATTTTAATTTCCTTTCTGCCATAGCTGTTCTATGCCATATATATTTGCTTTTTAGCTCAGTACCATCAGTGGAATTCTGACTTCCTCTGTAGATACCAAATTCAATTATGCATTTCTTCCTGTCAGATTAATAGGAGTCTGATTTGATTTCAGAACAGGTAGTCACACCTAACAACAAAGTTCTTGATCAGCCTTTAAATGTGTCTAGCTGATTTTCTCATAAAGAATGTCTGTGTCCCTATAGTAACAAGGTCTTTACTAAACATTGAACGGCTGTTTACTCTTTCCCCTTTTTCACTCAAAGGCTCGTATGAAGATGAAAAAGTTCAGTGTCCAGTGAAGTATTGTCCAGTTTCTCTTGCCTCCAAGAACATTATTGTCTTTGTTAGTCTCTTTCTGGATTCCACTCAGTCTTTTTGGTGTTTCATCCTTGTAATTGTCTCTGACCATATGCAGTGCCCCCTTCACTGCTTGAGGTCAACTATAGTCCCATTCAAATAGAATGTGTTCTCAGTCCAGTTTATGAGTTAATCCTCTCTTTGCAACTCCAACACTTTGATGTCACACACAGTTTTTCATTGTCTGTTTCTTGCCAGCTTTTTAGTCACTTTCTTGAATGTCAAAGGATGAGAGCTTTCAGCCTTTCAAGGTTTAACTTAACCCATTGCAAAATATTGCCTTTCAATTTAAAATAAAATTTATCTTGTGACCACCTTCCATCATCAGATGAAGACTTCTCTTCATTTTGTTAAATCTTTTTGTCCTTTATACAATTTATCTGTGTCATTCACCTTTTAACAATTTTCTGTCCTTTTTTAATTGTTCATCTGTATTTCCACATTTAATAACTTGGTCTCTACTCTTTTCTGTAATTTGTTGTTTTTCTTTCAAAGCTTCGCCTCTGTCTTTCTGCTAAATTTTGCTTAATCCCATTTATGGTTTTAACAGACTCAATATATCACAGACACACTACATTTTCACACAAATAAAATCTACATCTACATTCAATTCACTGCTATTGATTTGAAAAACAGGCTGTTGCATTGGGGCTTTGGCTTTCTCATAAGGAGGAGGTGTGGGCAAATAGGGGTAGATCGATTTCACTGGGGGTGGAGCTGGAGGAGGAGCCGTAGGTGTCACACCTGAGTCTGGCTGACTGTTTCCTTGTTTAACTTCCTGTTGCTTTGCAGCTGCACCACTGTAAACTTCCCCTTTTCTATTTGATTTAATAGCCTGCATGGCAGCAGCAACCAAAGCCAATCTTGTCCAAATTCTCAACTCTTTCTCTGAGTCTTTTACAGTTGGTCCTTTTCCAAACTATTAGCCTTTTTTCCATGGCACATACACCGGTGAACACACATATGCATCACACTCTTTCTGAAATTCAACCATTCTTTATACAACTGTAAATACAATTCCTCTATATATATAATGTCAAAATGAAATATACCCAAATACAACTGCAGAATCAAGTACACAATGGAATTTCCTGGGCCTTTAACCCAAAGGTTTCCACACCCTTAATTTAATACTGTACTCAATTAGATGATTCCTAGGACTTTCACCTAAAGGTTTCTCAACCCATAAATTCAATACTGTACTCAATTAGATAATTCCTAGGACTTTCACCTAAAGGTTTCTCAACCCTTAAATTTAATACTGTACTCAATTAGATTATTCCTAGGACTTTCACCTAAAGGTTTCTCAACCCTTAAATTTAATACTGTACTCAATTAGATGGTTCCTGGGCCCTCCACCCATTGGTTTCTCAACCCCCTACGGGCTTCAACCCGAGTTGGTATTTTATAACGCCTAATGCGTTAAAGGAATCCTCAACCTTTTATTTAACAACAAAATTCAATGATTTCAAAAACTCTGATCAATTTACAAAAATGTAAATTTGTAATTCAGTTCGGATCTCCTTATCAACACAAGTAATTTGGTATATCCAAATAGCAGAATTCGATAAAACAGGCTTCTGCTTACCTTGTTTTAGTAGAGCGCTCTTTTTGTGTTGAAATGGAGCCCTCCCTTTCTCTGGTTTCTTCAATGTGAAACCCTCCTTCCTCTCACTCTCTCCTTTCCCGCCACAAAACGTCGGCGGTCACCAATTGTTGGACTTTAAGGCGTCCATTGCATGTTCATAATTTAGAGGAAAGGCACAAGATACAAATATCTAAGTTCAAATATTTATTGATCAGATATGAAAAAGTTTAACAGCGCGCTGGATCTTCTCATGACCACATCTGGTAAGCGAAGACACACAGCCTCTTTTTTGACAATTATTTATATAAAATGTGACGCCGATCTTTCTTCAGAAAATCTCCACCCACAAAGGCTGCTTTTCCTCGTGAATCTGACTCCCTCACCACACCCAATTTTAGCCTGTAGGCAAAAATGGACACACACAGACACGAAGAACAAACACAGGAGATTCTGTTTCTTCAAGGTTGAGCTGCCCTGCCCCCATTAAGTTATTCTATATGCAACCTTCATTTCATTGGTTAATACAAATTTATCAAAGACAACATCTTATATTTATTACATCAATTATTCAATGATTAATACTGATTAAGTAAGAAATACATTGCATATTTTATCCTGTGAATATTAAAGCATTAGTTAATAACATGGTTCCCTGTTTGCTTTTCTCCCTCAGGCCTCTCTCTTATCTTAACAATTTCCATACGTACATTCCTCAGCATATGCTGTTTCTCCCCCAACCGAAACCACACAGACAACTTTCTTGTATTCAGCACAGAAATCTTTGTTGTAATAATACACATTAATTAAGATTATAAACAGCACGATTAGTAAAACAAAATCAAATCCCACACTAGCGGGGGCTGCGTCAGACAGAGAACAGCACGCACGAAGATGAGAAAGGTATGTATGGACTTATCTAACTCTGGGGGATACGGTGAATAAGCTAAATTCCCAAAATCTGGGCGTGTCACTTTAAAGGGATAGTTCGGCCAAAAACCATATTAAACCCATGATTTACTCACCCCCAAGCTGTCCGAGTTGCATATGTCCATTGTTTTTCAGACAAACACATTTTTCGGATATTTTAGAAAATATTTTAGATCTTTCAGTTGATTAAATGTAATGTTATGGGGTCCACCCATAGTCCACGACCTTCAAGTCCAAAAAAAGTGAGTCCATCCTTCACAAAATTAATCCAAACAGCTCCAGGATGATACAAAAAGGTCTACTGAAGGTAATCTGTGCGGTGTTGTTGTAGAAATATCCATATTTAAAATTTTATTAATGTAATTAACTACCTTCCGGTAGCGCCGCCATCTTAGTCGCGTCCGCATTCAGGATGAGAGCTTAGGCAGCCTACGGAGGCTACTCTGCTGCTGCTCTGTGCCCCCGCCCTCCGAATTTGTCATAACGTCACTAAGAAAAGTGCGTACACTACGCTAATACTCTCTCCTGAATACAGAGGAGTCTAAGATGGCGGCGCTACCGGAAGGTATTTATTTTCGTTAATTAAGTTTTAAATATGGATATTTCTACAACAGCACTGCGTGGATTCCTGGAGCCATTTGGATTTAATTTGTGAAGGATGGATGCACTTTTTTTGGACTTGAAGGTTGTGGACTATGGGTGGACCCCGTAATATTACATTTAATCAACTGAAAGATCTAAAATATTTTCTAAAATATCCGAAAATGTGTTTGTCTGAAAAACGATGGACATATGCAACTCGGACAGCTTGGGGGTGAGTAAATCATGGGTTTTAATATCATTTTTGGCAGAACTATCCCTTTAAGCATATCATTTGTGGGGTGTTGAAAATATAAAGTTAATAACACTTAAGCATTCAGTATTGGATTAATTTGTAACCAAATCGATCAGAAGCACCATTCACTACCATAGTATTCTTTTATCCTACTATGTAAGTCAATGGTGCTTCTGGTCAGTTTGGTTGCAGACATTCCTTAAAAAATCTTCAGGTTCATCAGGACGCTTTAAGGTGTAGAAACATCTCAGCCACCTCAAGAGAAATTGGAGGCAACTGAGCTAAATTGCAGATGTTGTTGCAAAGGGTCTGAATATGTATAATGCAAATATGATATGTTTTCTTTTTTCATACATTTGCAAAAGTTTCTAAAATTCTGTTTTTACTTTGAAGAAAATATCTAAACAATTACAGTATCATGCAACAACATAACATTTGAAAGTGAAAGGTGTATGATAATTTTTGAATGCACTGCAAATGATCTTAATTGAACCTCATTGTTATATTCATAAACACAACAGCTTTCTTCCTTCATCAGATGGCTATGCAATGTTTCAAGTCAGACTATCAAAGAAAACGCATCTTGTCCTGATGTGCAATAACAAGATATTTTTGTACATGGGCTAAAATGGAGCATTTTTGAAAATTAAATATTGTGTTTTTCCTCTCTTAAGATGCTGTCATCGTATTAAGTACAGCATGAGCCAGAATGGATGGGTGGTGGTGGCCATAAGAAGACTGTCAAGTAAATCAACAACAAAATTCATATTTGCAGTTTTTCTTGAATAAAGTTTTTCTATTCAGATGAATAAAATGACTTTTAAACATGATTTTGTTTTCATATTTTATTCTATATTTAGAATATTACACTTCTGCACTACTAACTGGAAACCTAACTGTTTGAAGAATGTGTTTATATCCTTAAAAAATATTTTTAACAGCTGCTTTCATGTTTATTTGGAAAGGGTAGGCAGCTGCCATCTTATTTGTCCACATTTAAACTTTACCTTCTTTATGTCACAGTGCTTAACTGTGTTCTGTGTTTGTGTGTGTTTATTGTGTCAGTCACTGATCATCAGCATCACCTGGACTCATTAGTTAATTACCTGCCTCTTGTCACCAGCTGTTACCAATCACCTTTTGTATAAATGCTGTGTCCTGGGTTGTGTCTTTGTGGGATCGTTGTTCTTTGTCACTGGTTGTTTGCTCCTGTTCACCATCTGTGTTACTCCTTGGAATGTCTACAATTTGTACTACTGTGAGCTTTAATTATGTTTATTAAAACTGTTTAACCTGCACATCCTTCTCATTAATTGTACCGTGACAGAAAGATCCCACCAGTATTGAAGGAGCGAGTTATCCAGTCACAGAATTTTGGACACAGAGAGTCACAGATGGATCAATTACAGGAGAGCGACTTGGAGCGGGTGTCTTGCCCAGGATTGTCTTGTATATGAAGAGAAACCAATGATGGAGCCGCCGGGTATAAAGGGAGGGCCAGCCCACCAGATTATAAAGGTCACAGTGATGAGTGTGAAAGGGTGCATTAGTGGCAAAACGGATGGCTGAATGATAGATTGTGTCAAGTTTTTTTAGGGCTGTGTTTGGTGCCATTCTGTAGATAATATCGCCATAGTCCAGAATTGGCAGTAGTGTCATCTTAACAAGGGTGCATTTGGTAGCGTGAGTAAAGGAAGCTTTATTGCGGAAAAGAAAGGCTAATCTAGCTTTGACTTTTGTTTGAAGGTTAGTAATATGTGTAATGAATGAAAGGGATTAATCCAACCAGATACCTAGATATTTATATTTTTTGACATACTCCAGAGCCATACCATTCATGCAGGTGATTGTAGGTGGAGTCTCAGTAACCGGTTTTCGGCTAAAAAGGATACATTTTGTCTTACTGGTGTTAATACGAAGGTGGAGATTGTCAAAGAACTGCTCTATAGAGGTAAAACTAAGTTTAAGACTGGAAGCCGCAGAATTGGGAGAGGAACCAACCGAGTACAAAATGGTATCATCTGCATAAAGATGAATCCGGGAGGTGCCAGCAGCTCTGGCTATATCATTGATGTAGATAGAAAAAAGGATTGGGCCCAGGATGGAACCTTGAGGCACACCTTTAGAGATAATTAGTGGGTCTGACATAGTGTTTTCCACCTTCAATTGCTGGACACGGTTGGTGAGATAATTGGCAAACCAAACACAGCTAGAGGAGGACAGACCAATACTGGAAAGCTTATGTAAGAGAATCCTATGGTCGACAGAGTCAAAGGCCTTGGCGAGATCTATAAAGGTGGCAACACAGACCTGTTTGCTATCTAATGCTGTAATTATATCATCAAGGACTTTTGTGGTGGCTGTTATGCACCCATGCCCCATCCGAAAACCAGATTGCATGTCAGATAATATATGATTTTTGTCCAGGAAATCATTTAACTGTTTTTGGATGAGTTTCTCCAGAACTTTGGCAAGGCATGGTAGGATGGAAATTGGGCGATAACAATTCGGGTCAGATTCAGAACCCCCTTTGAAGAGGGGAAAAATTATGGCTGATTTCCAATCAGTAGGGAACTCAGAGAGCTGTAGAGACAAGTTAAATAGTCTAGTGACGGGAGCGGCAATAATACGGGATGCTGATTTTAAGAACATGGGGTCAAGACCATCAAGGCCAGCAGATTTGTTTGTATTCAGCTTGGTGAGCTCCTCCTGGACTTCAGAGATGGAAAGAGGCATAAAGGAGAAGCCACTGTTGCTTGATGGAGAAAGTTGGGCATCTGCTGAGATTGTAACTGAGGTGTCCATTGAGACTGGATTAGGGTTTGACATTGAAACTGTATGGGTTGCATTAATAAAGTGATGATTTAGAAGTGAGGCCATCCGAGACTTCTCAGTAATAATAATGTCATTAAATAACATGGAAACTGGTAAATGAGGGGGAGTAACTTTATTTTCCATTACCTTGACTGTTTTCCAGAAGGCCCGACCATCAGTGCCACATGTGGTGAGTTTCTCTTTAAAATGTGAGATTTTGGCATTTCTGATAGCCTGTGTTGCTTTATTTCTGCATTGACGGAAGGCCAGCCAGTCAACTGGAGATTGAGTAGAGCGGGCCTTTCTCCAGAGGGCATTTTTATGATGAACAATCTTAGCCAGGTCATTGGAAAACCAGGGACTATATTGATTTTTTATTCTAATTTTTTTCAGAGGGGCATGCTTATTCATAATCAGACTGAAAGTGTTTTTAAAAAAAGACCATGCCTCTTCCAAGAGGGGAAAGGAATTAATTCTGTCCCAGGACACAGCTGCAACATCTTGGAGAAAAGCTTGCATGTCCAGTTTTTTCAAAGAGCGCTTGGTTATAATTACTGGGGGCCTTTTGAATGAAGGGCCAGAGCGTATACATGCAATAGTGCAATGATCACTTATTTGACTGAACACTCCGGCTTGATAATTAGATGGATTGTTAGTCAAAAGGAGGTCAATCAAAGTGGATGATAAGGAAGATTTAGGATTAGGTCTGGTGGGCTCAGATATCATCTGAGTAAGGTTTAGAGCATCAAACTGTTGCAAAACTGTATCTGGGGGATTGATCATATCCCAATTCAAATCACCCATAAGGACAAACTCAGAGGATATGTATGGAGCAAGGAGTTGACTAAAAGCTGTGAGTACAGAAACTCGAGCTGAAGGTGCTCTATAGCAAACAGCAACAGAGATAGAGAAAGTAGCTGACAGCCTAAGCTTTAGTACCAGTAGTTCAAGTTGTTTAGGAACTGTCTTAGAAAGAGCAACAGTGCATTGCAGATGATCTTTAACATACATAGCTACACCACCACCCTTGGTAGCTCTGTCCTGACGAAACACATTATAGCCTGGTATAAAGATGTCAAGATCAGTGTTCCCTTTTTTAAGCCAGGATTCAGAGATAGCAAGAACATCAGGATTAGCTGTGTGCACCAATGTTTTTAAAGTGTCAAAATGCTTAGAATTCAACAGACTGCGGATATTTACATGTAAAAACCCCAACGATTTACGGTCACAAAATTCACCAAAAGACAGCTGGGCAGTAACTGAGTTAGCTGGCCCAGGATTTGGATGAACATTGCCAGAGATAAATAACATGAGAATAATTAACATGCGTCTAAGAGCAACATCAGAACAAATCCATTGTCTGTCTTTTACAAAGAGCAAAGACAGAAACAAGTTAGAGTCAAACAGTTCCTGCAATAGCATAGTTGAAAAATATGGAAGGGTTCGAAATACCTGGGTGACAGAAAGTCCAACAGATTTAGTAATCCAATAGGATGTGACATCTCTCGATTGAAGAATGAAGTCTAATGTTCCCCGACGATGAAATACTGCGGCAGACCCTAGAGTGTGTTTACCAGCAGGCCTGGGGTCCTGATACTGTACAAGCAGCAAAAAGGTAAATGACAAAATCCAAAAAAACAGTAGATTTTTTATAAAGAAAAACATGATTCAGGAACTTTAGTAGTGTAGCAAAGGCTTCAATGTGTGCTGGAAACAAGCCTTGATGTATCTTGATGTAAATCCTGATTTGAAAATCCTGATTTGAAAACCCCTGCCACAGGTCTAGGCTGAAGGCAAGCCACACTGCAGCAGGTCCGTGTAGGCCTCAGACCAGGTGGAGTAGGCCGAAATCCTCTTGAACACAGGCAGGTAGGCCTCAGACCAGGTGGAATAGGCCGAAATCCTCTTGAACACAAGCAGGTAGACCTCAGACCAGGTGAAGTAGGCCGAAATCCTCTTGAACACAAGCAGGTAGGCCTCAGACCAGGTGGAGTAGGCCGAAATCCTCTTGAACACAGGCTGGTAGGCCTCAATCCTCTTGAACAGAAGCAGGTAGGCCTCAGACCAGGTGGAGTAGGCCGAAATCCTCTTGAACACAGGCTGGTAGGCCTCAGACCAGGTGGAGTAGGCCGAAATCCTCTTTAACACAAGCAGGTAGGCCTCAGGCCAGGTGGAGTAGGCCGAAAACCTCTCAGAATAGCTGTAGCCAGATGGCATAGGTTTTAATATGTGCTGGAAGCGAACCACAGACAGCTAGGTATCCTGCTGTAAATCCTGTTTCAAGAGCCTGTCACAGATCTAGGCTGAAGACAAGCCACACTGCAGCAGATCCCTGGGCTGTAGCATGAAGATAGTCACAAAAAATAATAGGGTAGAATATCCGTAATATAAAGATTAGTTAAGATTAAATGAAGTCACTATCTGGATTATTTCAGTGAAAGATGTCCTAAAAACCTATAAAAAAGTTAAAAATGGACAGTCAGAGAGCAGACAAAGAGCAGAGCAGAAAGACATGCCGCCATCTTGGAAAGGGGAGGAGTAAAAATGGTGTCAATGGAGTCCTCTTCTAAGAGGTCCAGGAGGTCTCGTCGTAGGAATTTTTTGAGGGGGGGTAGTGTGCACCAGACGCTGCGGACTGGGAGACTAAGCCTGCAGGAACAGACACCCGAGTCCCTTCACAGTATGGCTGCCACAACCACTCCTCTTCACCAAACTGCCTTGATGAACTCTCCAGCGCTGCCTAAGTTCCGGTGTTTAATCGCCAGTCTGGTGGATACACCATTGGTATCTGTACGGGTGGCTGGGGTGCCCCGTCCTGTGCTCCCCAACTCTGTGATGTCTGAGGTATGTTTCCCGCATTCTGCACTTCCCATATTTGGCATGGCTCTGTGGTGTGCGTGGTCCGTGTTCTGCTCTTCCGTCTCCCGCGATGCCTTTGCCGAGTGAGTCATCTGAGCCGAGTGAGTCATCTGAGCCGAGTGAGTCCTGGGTTGTGTCTTTGTGGGATTGTTGTTCTTTGTCACTGGTTGTTTGCTCCTGTTCACCATCTGTGTTACTCCTTGGAATGTCTACAATTTGTACTACTGTGAGCTTTAATTATGTTTATTAAAACTGTTTAACCTGCACATCCTTCTCAATTGTACCGTTACACTTTAGTTGTTTAGTTTTATGAATGGGGTTGTACTGTAAGTTATGCGCACAAAGTTGTATTCATATGATAATTGCTTTAAAAATAACAAGTTTACAGTAAATCATATGGTGAGTATTGCAGTGTCAAGTAAAAATCTATATTTAGTGTTAAAAACAACAAGGAAATAGGTTGAAATTGCGTCATGATATCATCCATAATTCACCTATGTTGAAAGTGTGACGTTGAAACAACGTCGTGAAATCAACGTTGAAATTTTTTGCAAAACCGAAAGGTAATCCAACGTTGAATCAACGTTGAAATGCCGACTGGGGGGTGAAGCAAACATTGTGTGTAATGTTGTGCAAATCTGTGGAGGTGTTTTGCTCATTGGAGTAGAATTTTGCAAACTGTGTGGAAATTTACATTTTAGTGTGTAAACAATCGTAAAAAACTGTAATTTATCTTAAAAACTTTTACGTAGGAGTCTTAGCTTAGAAGAGATTCAGAACCAATCTGAGAGCAACTCTGAGTAAGGTAAATACAAAAACTTTTATCTTAGTGAGGAGGCGGGGCTGACCCCGTTGCCATGTCTTTTAAAGACTGTGATTGGTTGGTTGTCCAATAAGGAAGAAAAAGAGTTCTTTTAAGTGGTCTATTATTAGGCGTGTGTGTGTGTGTGTACGTACGTGCGTGTGTACGTACGTGCGTGTGTGTGTGTACGTACGTACGTGTGTGTGTACGTACGTGTATGTGTGTACGTACGTGTATGCGTGTACGTACGTGTGTATGTACGTACATACATGCACGCACGCACGTGTGTACATGTGTGTACATGCACGCACACACACACACACACACACACATATATATATATACACATATGTGTATGTATATATGTATATATGAATTAGATATTTTCTTTATTTTTATGTACCATGCTGTTAATGTCAAACTTAACGTATTTGATAGGAAATAAACAGCGACACAAGGTTCTGTAAGTTTGTGTGATCACTTTGCTTATAGAAGTCTGTAACAGTTAGTATGTATGTCTATAATAAGATCAGTCACAAACATGATCGCTGCACGATCTAATGTGTTGCGTGCTATTAACTTACTGTCATGCATTGTGTGCAGCATTTTTGTCTCCTCTTCGAGTTTTGGCCACTTTCCCAGTTGCTAAAGAAACTCTTAAGCCTCTTAAAAGTCCTCGTCCGTGCTCCTAACAATTTTTCCCTTAAGACCTCTTTTAAGGGTTGAGATGCTTTCTGAATTACTTTTCTTTTACTAGGATTGTTTCTTTAATTTTAAGAGTAAAAACGCCCACATTTCTAAGAATTTTCTTAGAATTGCATCACTAGGAGCTACTCTTTGCATTAAGATTCATTATGAATACGGGCCCTGATATATATAGGGCATTTACACACTTTGACTATTGTGCAATTGTTTTTTTTATGTTATATACCAATTATTACACTTGTACATCTATCCTTAATAGATTCAAAGATGGATTGGCAAGTCTTCAATTTTTTGCTGCGTTGCAGCAGCATCCCAGTGTTCTTGTCCCAGTCTTATGCTTCTCTGCCAAGGCCCTGACTGCTTCAGAATTGGAGAGCATCTTCAGACCACATCTTAGCCCAGCAGGAAGCAACATGCGGCAGAAGGAGAGCAAAACACTTGGCTTTTGGGCAGATTTTCTTCTTGATTCTGAAGGTTTGTATGGATTAGTTTTTATTCATTGTTCAAAATTTAGTTGTTTGCAAATTGTAGTATTTAGTTTAAATGAAAGCAGAAATTAATTATCATTAATGCAGAATCAAACAATGAACTACAATGTTGACTTTCTTCTTTAAGAGAAATTGACGGCTGTGTCCCTGGAAGATTTGTTGATGTTTGCCACAGGTCTGGCAGCGCTTCCACCAGCAGGCATGACACCACCTCCTCGCATTGAGTTTTTAAGTAATTCACCTTTTCCGGTTGCAAACACCTGTGCAAATACACTTAAGGCTCCACCAGACGGGACGAATTTAAAATCGTCGGCCGATTTTCCAACTCTGAGAGACCCCACACACGGCGATAAAACATCGCGGGTCTAACAGTTTTGGTCGTATAGTTAGTGGTGCGCCGCCACACGGCAAAATCAACACATCACACACGAACCGATTTGACTCCCGAGCAGTCCCAGGTCAGACGGGAAATCTCGCAAAATCTCTCGAGATCAAACGTGATTTCAGAGTAAACAATCATGGCGGACGAAGAGGATGCTGTGGCGATAGTTTGCAGTTTGTTTTTATCCGAAAAAAAACGTTCTCAAAAGAAAAGGCGATGGTCAAAGAAGTGGAGACAAGACAACGCGAGCATGGACTATACTTGCTACATCATGATATGGAGGTGAGTTGTTGTGACCCGTGATTTTGTTTACATGACACCGGTACATCCTCGCTTCCTCGTCACCTCGCTTTCTGATTGGCTACACGTCACTGTCCACAGGCTGCATGCTCGTTTGTCCCCGGGAGACACCACACACGAGAAGAAATCGGGCCAAAAAAATCCAACATGTTGGATATCCCCGATTTGAGATCGGAGCGGTCCCGAGGTGCTTCCGAGTAGACGAGAGTAGTCTAAACACACCACACACGGCAAGAATATCTGATCAGTTTATTTTACGATTATCGGAGCATCCTTAAGATTGTCGGAAGGGGTGAATCGGGGCTAAAATCGGCCTAATTATCCTGCCGTGTGAACCAGGCATTAAGCTACCGCTCTTGGACTCATACAGTGTTTTTAAGAGAAACATGGACTTTGGAATACAAAATGCTCCAGGATTTGGGTGTTTTTTAATCTTAAAGGTCTCACGTCGGTCACTGACTCTCATCAGTCCAGTTGCTGTTGGACTACTTCTGTAAAGGTACTTTTGTTCTTCTGTAAAGGTACATTTGTAACACACTGATGTAAGCAACTTTGCAGTTTTGTTAAACATTTAGCCATTTCTTGGATCTAAATGGTGTGTTCCATAAACAAATGTTTACTCAAATGCTGAACACTTTCTAAAAAGAGTTTTATTTAGAATGTAAAGTGTTGTTTTTATTCTCATGGTTTAGACTGTATACACATGTTCAGTGTAAATAAATGTCTTAATTGATACCCCACGCTGTGTATGTACTGAAATATGATCCGTTTTTAATTTAGCAAGAGGATCACGAAACACAAGAAAGATTAAAAATGGGTCCAAGTAGTTTGTGTCTACAGCCCAGCTATGTTTTTCAGAGCTAAATACAGTTCTGTGGCTGATTCCCAGTCTTGTGGCTGCTGCAGTCCATTTTGTGGTACAGCCTGTTGTATGTATTCCTCAATGTTTGGATCACTGCACAAATCAAACGCTTGCCTCGCATCAGGGAACACATCCAGTTCCCTCTCCTCAACAGCAAATCCACAGTCCCTTGAACCATATCTGCAAAATAAGACTAGAATTATTAAGGATAGTTTTACATTTATTAACACTCTGGGGTCGGCTGCGGCGCGGGCGCCGCAAACTCTTTATTTTTCGATCACTCCCCAAAGAGACTGAGATAACTCTGCTGATTTTTTGACATACAGATATGATTTATACATCATTTAAAACGTTAAATTGTCTAGTTTTTTTCTGTCCACTCCCAATAAAAACAGCATGTTGTGCTTTTCGCAAAATTAAGAAAATAAACATGATGCGCGTTTTGTTCTCTCTCCCTCAGTGAAGTCCTTTCAGAAACACGTCAGAAAAATTAACTCTAACTTAACGAATATTTGTCATATAAACAAAAGATAAATGTCTACATAATGCTTGGAATGTCTGCTTTTGGAAGATGTAAGTGAAATCGAAAACAAATATTGTAATTCGTTGTTAACTGTATTAGAAGAGAGAGATGTACCGTCTTTCTTCTGTTGCTTCATTATCTATAATGAGCCACGCCCCGCTCCATTGAAGAAAAGAGCAGAGATCATCCATATTCATTAGGCAACCCCACAGTCAATGGACATTCCATTCCGTCTCTGCAGCCATTCACTGCTGTGAATGAGTTTTAATCCGAGTGCTGGAAACATGACATATACTTGTTTACTCGTGACTGTAACTAAAGTTATCTCCAGACGCGAGTGTGACTCGATCGACGTCCAAACGCACACACAAACACACAATGCCTCATATTTGAAGCGCTTTGTGGTATCATTTTAAAAGATGCGATTACACACATCACATACTTGTTTACTCGCGCCTAAATCTCCAGACAGACGCAAGTGTGTGTGCTTCGTCAGTGTGACGGGATCGATGTCCGACATAGAAATCCTTATTTACTTGCGGATGTGTGTCAGTATCTCCAGACGCGAGTGTTTTCTTTGTCTTCCGTCAAACAGCTGAGGCGACGGGAACGCACATACACAAACACACGATTCAGGAAACTCGACGCGCTTTTTGGTATTCTTATAAAATACGCGATTGCAAACAGTACAATCCTTATTTAGTTGCGTCTAAGCGCATATCTCCGCACAGCAAGTTTATTAAACACAGGATCACTCGCATGTGCACACATTCACTGCTTTCATGATCAACACGTGAGGTAATGGCGGCGGCTGTAAACAAACATTGATAAGTTTATCACGCGTGTCCCTGGTTGTGTTTCTACTATAATGATTACAAAAACACAAATAGGAGTCCAGACAACGATAGGCAGTTGATCTTTTGAGTTTTTACTGCACAAAAGTAAACCTCTCGCTGGCCAACCAAACACAAACCCTGTGTTCACTTTATGATGGCCAAACTGTACCTTTACCATGATTAGGCTACTATGGTTTTTAAAAGGTAACTTATAATTGTGATATTAATAGAAAATATTTCAATAGAAATATATGTGTGTGTGTGTGTGTGTGTGTGTGTGTGTGTGTGTGTGTGTGTGTGTGTGTGTGTTTACATTGTATTGAAAAGTAAACCTTATCATGGTTTTACTGAGGGTTACATTCCTGTTGAACATCCCCACAAGGCTCATTAGTGGCTCATTATTCAACTCTTTTGTCTCTCAGCATATAAAAAAAAGCTTTTTCAAAAACCACACACAAACATTTTTCTCTCAAAAATACAAACATGTACATACATGTTGATTATATGATATTGTAGCCCAGTTTGTGATGAACACAGTGTTATGAGACTTTTGCCATTAATATGTTTTCAAGCAACTGAAAAAAGCACAAATGTCAGTGCATGTCAAAACTTCCCCAGGGCCCTAAAAACCCCTTAGACCCCAGAGGGTTAAAAAACAGTTTAAATGGCAGATTTATTTGCTGACAATTAGAACTGTATAAGTGAACACTAGCAGTGACGGCTTATAAATAAATAGCTGTATCTTTGTGTACAACAATGAAAATATTTCCAAACACACGCTATACAATACTTGTCTTTGCATTCATCCAGGTCTTTCTGAAGAACACTGATGAAGCAGAATCTCACCAAGCATTGATGTTCATGGCTTCCACTGAAGTTTCCAGAGTCTCTAAGGTCTCCAAACAAGTCCATCCAAAACTGAGATCTGGGGATACATGAAATTAAAAGTGTGTTTGTTCTTGCTCAGTTTATAGTGATTTAAGAAATGCCTTTCCTATTTCATTTGTGGTCATATTTAAAGTAGCCTATAAATTAATGTCAACTAAACTTATTACTTTTCAAAACTTATTACTTTGACAAAAAAAACTAATGTTTGTGTAACCTTTGTTACTGGACAATGGAAATCCCTAATTTTTACTACATAATTGCTTATTGAAATTAATGCATTTTTGTAGAAAACTATGGAATGATAGTCAGCAAACGAGAAAATGTTATAAAAATCTGGACTGATCAGCCTATACTATACATCTTATCTATCAGACACAGATGTACTCACCTTCCTCTTCTGAGAAATGACCACCATGACTCGATGCGCTGATTCCCTGTTGATGATCCATAACTGTGGCTTGATAAACCAGCATAATTAGTCAGTATGCGAATGACGGAGGGTACACTGTATTGCTGCCATAGTCCCATTCTCTGTCCCGAGGTCTGTTCGTAGTCTCATGGGTATCACACCAAGACCCTTGACGCAGTTTATAAAATTGTGAGCTATGACAGACAGATTGTTGTTTGTGGATCCACAAACAAGCCACATCATTCTTCTTGAAAAGCCATCAATACATCCTGAGAGGGCCAAGCCAAAGGGCTTTAGTTTGTCGTAGCCATCTACATGCCAAATGTAGTTGGGCCCCATGGAGTGATATGTGCGTCTTGTAAACCTCCTGTGAGTTCTCAAAGCGACTCCTTGAGGATTCAGTTGCCTCAACAGCCTCATAACTACTTCACACTTAACACGCAGCTTGTGTTTTTGTTTGAGAACTTGCCACATGGTTCGATAGCCAAACAATTGCCCTGGTTCACGCAGTTCGGTCAAAATGGCATGCCTCACCTCAGGAAGTGGAGAGTAGTTGCGTCGTCTGTACAGTCCAGCTTCTTTTAAATGTGTCTTCAATGTCCGCATACTCATTGAAATTTCATAATTAGTCCTAAGCATATCCAATATCACCTCGTATGTATGTCCTGAATCAAAATACTCTTGAATAGCATCTGCTACGTTTGGGTCATCTGTAACATTCATGTTTGAAAAAATGCGCTACAGGAAGAATAACTTCCAGTTCAAAAGCCGAACTGCAGTGTCGTATAATCAGCGATGTCTCATGTTGCCCACTGGTACCTACCTCTTCCGGTAGGTTAATGTAGTTGTGTTTTTAATTTGTTGTAGTGTTTTTTAATTTGTATTTGTTTTTTATTTTGTTGTAGTGTTTTTTTAACTTGCTGTTGTGGTTTTTATTTTGTTATGGTTTTTTATTTTGTTGTAGTGTTTTTTATTTATAGTTGTGTTTTTAATTTGTTGTAGTGTTTTTTAATTTGCTGTAGTGTTTTTTAATTTGCTGTAGTGGTTTTTTAATTTGCTGTAGTGGTTTTTTAATTTGCTGTAGTGTTTTTTAATTTTTGCTGTGTTTTTTAATTTGCTGTAGTGTTTTTTTAATTTGTTGTTGTTTTTTAATTTGTTGTTGTTGTTTAGTAATTTGTTGTTGTGGTTTGCACTTCAGGGCCACCATATATGTGCGATCTACCGGCATTACCTTTTTGATCGACGTATTAGATCTGCAAGTGTTGTGGTTTTCTTTTTCCTCCAATGAAACAATCTTCAGTCTTAGGTTTTGATTTCAAGAGATAGACTTTTATTTTCCGGCCAAATAATAAGCCGAGCCCGCCCTGGTGAAACCCCCCAGAACCAGAGTGTGGTCCTGGGAGGATCCTCCAAAGTCAGTCTGACCCTCTGAGCCATGGCTTGGTTAATATATAGGTTTTTGTTCCCTCCCCTCATGTTTAAAACAATATAGGATTTGTAATATGAAGAACCACATGACATTCCTCAGACCAGTGTCTCCTTTCCATGACCTATTTGACCCTTGGCTATTTACTATACTAAAACCCTTTGTGCCCTATTACGAAAACGGATCTAAATTTATGAAAATATTAGCATGGAAATTAAAAAAAACAACAGGCAGATCAAACTATATACAAAATCAGGGATCCTATTACCAATACAATACAAACCAAACAAGAAAACATTCAAGATGGTTTTGAAAGGTTCTATAAGAAATTATATTCTAAAATGCCTGAAGATAGAAACCAGGAGATTGATTGTTTTTTAGAAACATTGGAGTTACCTACCCTTACTGTTGAGCAAAATAAAACGATGATAGCAGAAATAACGGCAGATGAAGTAAAAAGGGCTATAAATAAATTAAAGTCTAATAAATCCCCAGGACCGGATGGATTTACTGGGGAATGGTATAGAGCATTCCAGAAGGAACTAATACCCATTTTGGTCCGTACTTTTAATTGGGTTTTAAAGAATGCGATAGCTCCTCCATCTTGGAAGGATGCAGTTATATCTATTATTCCAAAAGAAGGCAAAGATAAGTTAGAAGTGGATCGTATAGACCTTTATCAATATTAAATGTCGATTATAGACTCTTCACATCAATTATGTCCAGAAGAATGGAAGAATTCCTGCCCAACCTAATAAATCAAGATCAATCAGGCTTCATCCGTCAGAGGCAGACACAGGATAATATTAGGCGTACATTGCAAGTTATGAATCATATCAAGAAAAATAAATTAAAATCAATGATTCTAAGTCTAGATGCTGAAAAAGCCTTTGATTCAGTTAGCTGGGCTTATCTTTATAAGGTTCTACGTAAATTTGGCTAAATTTGACATAATTAGAAGTATACAGGCACTCTATGATACACCAACTGCAAAAATAAAGATTAACGGCTGCTTGTCAAAGTCATTTACACTAGAAAGAGGCACTAGACAAGGATGCCCATGGTCCCCACAATTATTTGCACTCTATTTAGAACCCTTAGTACAAAGCATCAGACAGGATAAAACAATCCAAGGTATCACTATAAAAGGAGTGGAACACAAAATAGCCTGCTATGCAGATGACATACTGATTTATCTTGGAGACCCAACCAAATCTCTGCCTCAACTTATGAAACAATTTCAGAATTCTGGCCCTCTTTCTGGGTATAAATTAAATATTGATAAAACAGAAATAATTTCATATAATTATAATCCCCCTGTAAATATAAAAAATACATATTTGTTAAAATGGCATACAAAATCATTTAAATATTTAGGCATCCATTTGACAAAAAATATAGAAAAATTACAAAGAAAGAATTTTGATCCACTAACTGTAAAAATCAGAGAAGATTTAGCCAGATGGAATCTAATTCTCTTTTTTAGTTTTAGCTCACGGATTGAAGCAATTAAGATGAATGTATTACCAAAATACCTCTATCTATTCCAATGTCTACCCAGCTAACAAAAAAAGGTCCCCTGGATGTCCCCTAAATGTCCTCTGCGAACGTCCCCTGGACGTTATCGTGTAGGGTCCCCTGTTACGTCGAGCGGACGTCCGCGAAGACGTCCTCCGGACTTTCACAAGGACGTCTGCAGGACGGTCAGCGGACTTTCGGGACTTTTAGGGGACGTTCGCCTAAAGTCCTCAGCACATCGTTTTATTTCATTACAACCAATGAAATCAGACACGCTAAACATTGTTTACCACAAAGTTCTTTTATTTTAATTGAACAGTTGTAATTTTCCTGTGCTCCGTGTTTGTGTGTGCGTGCGCGAGCGAGCTCCCGTGCGCGTGCCTGATCTCCCGTACGCGTCAGTCAAACGCGCTTCAGCTCCGTGTGTGTGCGTGTCTCTGGCTGTCTGCTGGACTCCCATGTCAAATATTTCCGTTGTCTTCTAACCTAAAACAACGAAATGAACACATTTAAAAGATAAGTAGTTATTATTTATTGGGGTGGTTTCCCAGACAAGGATTAGCTTAAACCAGGACTATGCCTCAGTTTAATTATGAAATATAACTAGTTTTAACAAACATGCCTTACTAAAAACATTACTTGTGTGCATTATGATGTTAAACAAAGGGCACTGATGTATTTAAGATTTCCCTGTCTGGGAAACCACCCCGATATGTTTAAAATGTCTTGCAAAATATCTGTAGCAAACATTTAAAAGATAAGGGAGACAGAATTCTGTGCTAAAACTAGAAAGCATGCACAACTCACTTTTACCTAGTATTTCATGCTTATGGCATTATTGTTGCTGTTACAGTTCACTCAAAGTAAAGGTGGGTAAATGTGGACATACAGTACTGTGCAAAAGTCCCTCTAAAACAATCCTGCTACACCAGCCTGACCAGCGGAAACCATACTGGGAGAATTCATATTCATATTGATTTGCATTTACACATAAAATGGGTAACAAACATTACTGTGCAAAAGTCTAAGGCCACCATCATTAGCTTTGTTGTTTTAGCAAAGTTTTAATGTCCATCCATATTTATTTTTCACTCTTTTTTTAAGATACAAACAGAAAATACAGGAAAAATTTACACACAATTAAAAACAAAACAATTTTCAGAAGTAAATGTCTTTTTCAGGCATCAGTCAGTATTTAGTGTGACCTCTCTTGGCACGAAACACATCTTCAGGACTTCATTCTCCTCAAAAAAGCCTTACCGGTAAGTCATTTGATGATTAGAATTAGAATTTCATTTTATTTAGGTTTAAGAGATCCTGCAGTTGCCTGCTATTGCTCAAGTTTAAGGGGAGTTTACCCTAAATACTTGACACCTCAGCTTATACTTTATACTGTTTTTAATACCACATACACATTTCCTGTATTTGCTGGTTGTATTCTAATAAAGACACTGAGAAATAATTATATATGATCACTACACAATTGCAAAAACAACTAATCTAATGGTAGCATGCTTCTACCCTGACCAGCTACAAAATGAACATACACATCTCAGAGAGAGCATAGGTCACACAGAGTATAAAAATAGTTTACTATGACATAAAATAATGTAAGTTGTCTTATACATTGATCTTTGATATTATTGTAGGTTTTTGTGTTATAGGCATCTAGAAGTATACTATGTAGAGTATATGATACTATATGTATCCAAAGCATCAAACATTATTTTTGTTTTAAAAATAGACTATTAATTGCTATTAATGTTTATGTGCTATTAACATTTACAATGTACATTCTTATTTACAACATTACAATTTACATACAATATATATACAAAAATAATTTTGAAATGTTTGGGATTCACACAGACTCACTATAATTCATTGTTAGTTGCAAGTGTGAAACTGAGCTGCTGAAATTCGCCCTGTGTAGCTGTAGCATCCTCCTATTTCCCATCTCCCAAACTGCCTCCCCTTTGAAGAAACAGATAACGAATCTACAAACAAAAACAATCCGTAATAAACATGGGTAAAACGTCAGCAGTGACTAGTAATGTTGCATGTGTTATGGCACATACCATCTTTTGAAAGTCAGCTTGGTTTGCTCATTGTCTGCTGCATTTTTCCAACCACTGCTGTGGTGTTGTCCTGTATTTGGTCTACTTTCAGAATGATTCTCCACTCCAGGATTTCTTTCAAGAATGAGTTTTGAAACATTAATAACATTACTAACTACACCAGTAAAATAAATGAACAATAAGTCTGTGTGGAAGAAAATGCCTATCAATATCAATAATTTAAGATAAAAAATAACAAAATACTGTACCTTGATTCATTATTGGAAGAAATTGACTGATGTGCTGCATTTGTGATAAAAAACAATTAATTAGATTTAAAAATTAATGATGTAAGTATTGTAGTAACTGTTGTAAAATGTTGAATGCTCTATCATTTGTAAGTCACTCAAGGCATATGCTAAATTAATAAATATAAATCAAGTAATCATCATTATACTACAAATACTGTACATGGCATTAAAATGTACTCACAATAAGGTGCCTCAGGCAACATCAAAACATCTTTTTGCTTTTTCTTACTGGTTGCTCCTCATCTATAAAAGAATGATAATATGAAAGTAAATCATAGTGTCCTTATAGTTTCACCTGGCTTCTCAGCTGAAAAACTACTAATTGCTGTTAATAATGATTCATTTTCTTCACTTTCAAACTGGAAATCTTATCCTCAGGTCTAGAAACAAAGTAGTAACAAGACAAAAAAGTAGTATTTGATATTATTAAGAAACTTACACAATGATTCCCACTGTTTAAAATCATGTAACAATGAATGCAGTGACAATGATATCACCTTCAATAATGATTTCACTTTCAGATAATTTACTGTCCTACTGAACTGTAAATAAATGTGCATTTAAAGAAAATAATAGACGACATGCATTTGTTTTGATCATTACAACTCTTGGTCAATATACATTACTGTGCAAAAGTCTTGGGACACTATCACCAGCTTTGTTGTTTTAGCAAAGTTTTAATGTCCATCCATATTTATTTGTCACTCTTTTTATTAAGATACCAACTGTAAATACAGGAAAAATGTACACAAAATTAAAAACAAATCCATTTTCAGAACTAAATGTCTTCTTTAGACATCAGTCAGTGTATAGTGTGACCTCTCTTGGCACTAAACACATCTTGAGCTTTTTTGAGGAGACTGTAGTCATTCGATTAGAATTAGAAATTAGGATTTAATTTCATTTAGGTTTAAGAGATCCTGCAGTTGCCTGCTATTGCTCAAGTGGAAGGAGAGTTTACCCTAAACACTTGACACCTCAGCTTATACGTTTACCGGTATATTGTTTTTAATACTACATACACATTTCCTGTATTTTCTGGTTGTATTCTAATAAAGAGACTGAGAAATAATTATATATGATCACTATACAATTGCAAAAATAACAAATCTAATGGTAGCATGGTGGCCTAAGACATTTGCACAGTACCTCACATAAACATTGTATATTTGGATTGCCAGTATTTGTTAAGGTTAAAAGAAGTTTGGTATTACTTTGCATACTTTACCTGTGTGCGAAAATGGGCTACTCTGACTGCTTATATTGTCCACAGCTGTTTGTCCAGAATGGCACATTATTTATTTTGGTCTCAATACCCTTCAGATGGAAACAAGCATGTTTGATTATTTTTTATATGTAGCTGACCTTCATGTTTATCATTTGTATTTTATAAAACATTAACCAAATCTTACCACATTCTTTCACTCTAACCACAAGGATGGTGCTACCTCAGCCTTATTTTGTTCTGTAAAATGGAGCAAAACAGCACAGGAAACCTGTAAGTAAAGTCCATATAAATCTGTAAGTTCAGCTTGCAGTACACAAAGGCAATGTACACAGTTAGCCATCTCAAACCTTAGGCTGAAATTGTTTTCCAGTGTTTTTCCCTTTTTCCTGGAAACATGTATGTTGTTTAATCTTAGTTTTTCTCAAACCAGTATCAATATTACAGAATAAGATAAGCTGATCTGCTGAACTTACCTTTTTGGAGGACATGTTTAGATGTTTAAAGGCTGAGAAAACAAAATAAAGAAAGTTAATATATATACACACACATCAAAATATATTAAATGTTAAAATGTTACCCAGATGTACCCCCAACCCTCCCAGAGCTTTTATGTATTATTATAAGAGATTTGATTCAATTTAAGATTTTTATTTAATAGGCTTTATGCCCAGCTGCACTACTTCCTGAACTTCAGCCAGCCCATTGTTTCCTGTCTGCCAATATTGGACAAACTGATAAATCCAGGTCTGTCTGATTATTGTTGTTGTGACTACTGAGGTCAGGCACACCTGGATTAATCAGTTTGTCCAATAATGGCAGACAGGAAACAAGGAGCTGGCTGAAGTTCAGGAAGTAGTGCAGCTGGGTATAAAGCCTATTGCTACCATTAAAAAGGTTTAACCATATACCACCAAATAAAGGTTTAAAAATAAAGTCTAAACAATATATTTATAGGCTACATACATTCAGGCTGGTCCATTATGCTACACATTTTAAAAATAATTGAACCACATCTACAAACTTATTTTGGTGATTTAGCCCACAAGTTACTTAAACTGGCATGCCCATTGTTTTTACAATGAATTAAATGGCTATTTTTACTGCGTTTGCCACAGTATTCAATCCTACATGTTATTTTACTACAGTACAGTAGGCGGCGGTATACTGTACTGTGCAGTTCGTGTCCGCATCGTCATACGCGCCAGTATTGCTGGAAGACTGCAGGAACAGAACCCCCTGGAAAGGTAAGGTAGGAGTTTTAATTTAAACCTTAAAATGTGGGTTATCATCACGACAGTTACTTTTTGCTTTGCCATTATTGAAGAATCAATTCGGCAGAATCTCGCGCACGCTCAACTTGTAGGCCGTTTCTCAAACGGAAGGCTACATCCTCCGGAGGTCGAATATGCAGGCTGCATACGTCATCAAGCCTGGTTTATTTCAGTTAAATAGACATTACATTCGCAAGTCATAAGCATATTACAACAATTTACGATTAACTGAGAATAATAGTTAACTTTATAATTGTTAATATTCTTAAATATGACAGTCTTGATGACGTAAAAGGTATACAGCCTACAAATGCTACTTCCAGTGGTTAGCCTTCGGATTGAGGCGCAGTTACTTATATTAATACTACTTTAAAACCATATACATTTACTCTAACACTTAAACAAAGTAAGCGAGTAACTTAAATATGGCTACAAACCTTGAATGAGTTATCAAACTGCGCTCTTGAACCAATATAAATACTGTATATGGTAACGATGATAACGAAATCTTATTCTGTAACGAAAAATTGACGAAATTACTTACTTATCTAACAATTAACTACAAAATAAACGGGATGTGTATAAAAAAATGACGAAATTTAAAGGAGCTTTTGCTTATTCCCTTCACCGAGACCGTTGTGTCAGTTGAAGTTTGACGTGTGATGCCTCGTGCCAGATAATTCAAAATGTTCTCGCACGCAGTCAGGAGGCTTGATGCTGTTTACTCCACACTCTTAGGCTGACTTTGTATTATTTGTCTGTGTAGACAGTTCACAGTTTCTGAATCCCATCAAGAATGAAGACCTGCAGGCCACCATATTGAGATGTGAGTCAAAATATATACTTTTATAACCATATATGACATTTCAATGTAGTGACATTTAAGTTTTCCTGGCTAAAATAATTGAATTTGGTAATATTTGTTAATAAGATTATTAATGAGTTATATTTGTATAATTAACTTGTATAGCAAGTTATATAGTTATATTTGTTGGAACAAATAAGGGTATTGTTAATAACAAGCTAAGATCTTGAGTTTTTTGGCTATGGTTTTAAAGGATGTTTAAGAAGGGGAAAGAAAGAATAGGTAGTTTAATTTCATTTACATGCATAGTTCAGGGGGAAATTGTTCATAGAAAGCATTCAAACACAACCTAACATCTGATGCTTTTTACTGTCTCATGCTTTTCTGTGTTCCAGGGTCCGATGTCATGATATGGCGCTTTTCCAATGTAGGGTACAACTTGGCTCGGCACGTTGCAGCTCAGCTCGCTTTCGTTGCTTTTCCAGTACAGTTTAGTGTCGCTTCAGAGTGGGTGAGATTATAGGCAGGGGTGCACATAACTGGTGCGTATGCTCAAATAGAAAAAATTCTAGCGTACCAACGTTGCTGGAATTTTGTTACATAGTTAGCTAATTTACTTTGACATAAGAGATTTCTTCGTGCATCAGTGGTAAGATAATTAATGTGTGTTGTTAGCAGTGATCCGCATCTCAATGCTTCAGACAGCTTGCTAGTACAAGTATACATTTATATGAGTTAGGCTAGTAGTTATTTATAAAGTTTAGATAAGTAAAAAACAATAACCAGGGTTATTTTATGTACATCATTGTCTACCATGTTTAAACAAAAGCGATATGGCGAAGAGAGTAGTCAGGAGAAAAGTGATGATGTCAGCATGTAGGATGTATGTGCTATGAATAGTGTGAGTACCAAGTAACATCTCCAGGTACTTCTTTGAGAACCAGGACAAAAAAAGTTATGTGCACCCCTGATTATAGCCTTATTGTTAAAGTTGCGTCCTCTCTACTGCCATAACATCATCGTAAATGTGATACAAACACACACACACACAACATGGAGCAACAGAGCATATTAATGGAATGCAGCCACAAAATCAAAATTGACAGCCACAAGTAGATTTTCCACTACCTCTCTCACATGACAGGTTCTATACAAACACCTGTGTCATCAGTACCTGTACTCCGCTGACAGAACATTTACGCCTATACTTTTGGTGCGTTTTGAATGAGGAGCCATGCGCAAAGTTACAAAACTGCCATCCAGACATGGGCGCGGTGGTGTGCTCTGCATTTTTGTAACTTTGCACATGGCTTCGCATCCGAAACCCATTACCCCTTCCCCAAAAGTGAGCTGTGCTGAACTGGGTCATACTATGCAATGGAAAAGCACCAAAAGTGTCCTACTTCCTGGCTTGAATGATTTAGGTAAGCAAATTTATCTGATACACCAAAACCTAAAACGTTTTAATTCTTTCTTGCAGTGTTAACACGGCATTTTGATCTTGATATTTATTCACATTTAATGAGATATATGGAGATTTTTATCTTTTACAGATGAAGACATACATTTAAGTGAGCCGTTTTTATGTCCATACACTGCGGGCCAGCATACATGAAAGTCACCATCATGTTTCTACAGTAGCCCTAAATGGACAAACTGTTCTACAGAGCGTGTTTCGTCCATACGTTGTCTCAAGGGCTCAATATAGCAAACATACATGTAGACCGCTGATAGGCAGTATCCACGCATGTAACCACAGAAGCAGCTTGGTCAGTTTAACTCACAAATGAAGAAACAGCAGATTGTTGCGTATGTTTTGAGAAGACCAGCAGCAGTGGCGGCCGGTGACTTCTTTTTTTGAGGGCGCTCGATGCAAAGTTCATCACAACATGTATGTAGCTTGTCATGTGTGTGGTTCCTTTTTTCAAAATATGTGTTCTGCGCTATGAGAGATCCTGTAAGTGCCTGCTGCAGATGCGTCTAAAGGGTTTATGATAAAAGAGACGCTCGCTTTTGCCAGATACTCGCATAATCCCATGTGTAATCAGAGTTTAGTGTTAAGGGAGTGTCTTGTGTGTATTTTGTGAACGTGAGCGTCTCTTTTATCATGAACGGTTTTGACGCATGTGCAGCAGGCACTTATTTTGACAAAATATGTGATGCACATAGGATCTCTCGACACGCAGGACACATATTTTGGAAAAGGGGACCACTAGGGCTGTGACGGTCATTATATAACCGTGAGACCGACGGTTATAGTTGAACACCGTCATTAGAACCCTATAACCGGCAAAACCGTGTTATTAAAATATATATAAAAAAAATGTATCATACAGAATTTTTAAATACTATTTAAAACAATTGTTAACAGTCTGTGTTATACGCCCCACCATGTTCTCACGCAGTGAAAAATACAGAGCGGAGCAGACACTGACAACGTGCTGACATACAGGACAGACCAGGTTACTTTTCGGTTACTTTTGAGATTAAACATATTAAACAAAGTCTCACCTTTCAAATCATCTCTTCCTTCTAGTTAATTTATAGCATCAAATAAACATGAATGACCATAAGAAGGAATGTTGTTTTAACCGCAGAAAGACGTCAGTACACTCCGCTGTTCAAGTTCAAATTCTCCCATGCTAATCTACTAACTCTCCTGAAAGCACATTCACTGCTTGTCTTGCTGTTAATTTTAAATAAACGTAGAGTAAGTAGCTAATCAGTGTCTTGTTTATTCAAACGCCGGTTTACTTCGCAAGTGTGAGCACTGAACAGCGCGTACTGTATGTGGAGAGCGTTTGCCGCGCGTGGCCATTGTCAGCTGCGTTTGCTGCGCATACTGTGCAGTTTGATAACAGTATAAAAATCTCAAGGTCATATTACTTTACTTTACATGCATTTATGAGCAAAACCTCTTCAAGACGCTTTTTAACCCACATTCTGGTCCATGTAATGACAGATATAGACACAATTAAATCTGTTTCTCTGAAGATTATCAAAATAACGTTAGATGAGAGAGGATTCATTTATTCTGAGCAGAGAGTGACAGCGCAGTCTTCTGTCAACAGTGTGTTTTTAAATATTTCATTGCTTTCTGTTAAATTGCTTAAAGTCATTACTGTTTAAAACACAAAACGCCCCCCACAGACGGTTATGTTATGAACCGTCACATTTGACTCACGTCATAACCGTCATCACCAATTCTGAAACCGGCACACCCCTAGGGACCACACACATGATACTCCGAACACTTATTTTGAATTAGCGCCCCTCGAATGAGGAGTCACGAGCGCCACTGACCAGCAGTGATCGAAGTAAATAAACAGCGACTCGTTGCAGCAGTTTGAGTTAAGTCATTCCTCAACTTGGCCTATTTTTGTTCTCACCGTCGCAAATGGAAATGGCTATGACGCAGTTTTTTACCTGATGGGAGCTCTAGTGAACCAATAACAGCGCTTGTGGTCCGTGTAGAACTGACACGCTGTTAAAAATCAGGCTACGCTCAGGCTATGGATAACCTACGGTGTAGACCTTACGCACAACTATAACATGGGCTTCAGAGTGACAATGACATTTTTGTCCTGTGGCAGCTACCATAGAATCACATTGCGCTTCGAAATTTAGGTTGATTGCTATTCGCAATTTCACTGCTAGATGCCACAACAAAATATAATACACCTGTAACAGATATAACCAGGGTGCGATTTGTGAAAAAAACAGAGGGGGGGATGTTTTCATAGGCGTCGATTTCGGCGACGGTGGGCACCCACCATATTTCGTCATGAGTTATTTTGTACCCACCACTAGTTTTTACTTTTTTGACTGTTTTCAGTGGTTAAGAAGAGCAATATGAGAGAGAAATTTGGTAATCATTGTCTGACCTAACAAAAATCCATTATAATATTATTATTATTTTTTTTATATATTTCTAATTAAAATATTTCTAATATTCAGAAATGCGCTCTCCGCTCACGAGCTCTGATCGGAACAACCCGAACCTCACTGTCTGCTGAACTTGCGCAGAAACATCAAAATATAACCAGCTTTTTAAAATGGTTTTAAAACTTAACATTTAGACTATTTTAGCGCAAATTATGAGCTTATTGACGATTTTTTATAATTCTTGACATAATGCGTCTCTGTCCACAGCACATTTCAAAACATTTTAATTCATAAAAATAAATAATGAGAACATGAACTCATCACTGCATTTGCAGGAATTGTAAAATATTTTTTCTTATTAACTCATGAAGCAGCCTAACGCAATATTTTTTATTCTAATAGCTTATCTTTCCCCACAAATATGAACTGTGATCATGCACAACGAAAAACGCGTAAGAATTAAATCTTGAATGGCAAAACTGTATGGCACAATGTAGTGTCAACTTAAATATAAATATGAACAATGTCTTGATTGCAAAGTTAAACCATTACAGTAGAAACAGTTTTACTGCTGCTTTTAAAGTAATAATATTAACTTTACACCGCAATGCGGAGCTACAGTGAAATGATAGAAAAGACAGATGCATTATGTATAGTCACTTAGCCTCATTTGCGCAAACTGGACGCGCCCTCGCCTCGCTAAACGCCTCATCTGCGTGTAACTTCGGCCATTCTCAGTGGTGTGACTGGGACACTAACTCTGCTTGTCATCATAAACAGATAATCAGATTGTGATGTTTATTCCCGCTTTAATAATATGCGGATGAATATGCTGCCTTACACCGTTTCGACACACAGCTCCATAACCATCTCGCATGTGTTGATAGGCTACTCGTGAGGTGTAACCGGGTCTGTAACCAATCAGATAGCGCCGTGGGCGGGACATTGAGCAAGTCTGCATGCAGAGTGGTGAATACAGAGAGGCTGCGCGGCAGCTGTATCAGAGCCAGCCAAAGCAGCGCATTTTAAAACAAAATTGACTTTAATCAAACCACGGATCAGTGATAAGTTTTGTGATCCGTCTCGCCACAAGTGTAGTAGCACTGATCACTTTGAGGGGGGGATAAATTTATCCCCACCGGGGATAAAAATAATTAAGCAGAGGCAGGGATACATTGACCAGAAAGGGGGAAATCCCACGCATCCCCCCCGGCAAATCGCACCCTGGATATAACTTTGAAATATGGTTTACCAAATGCTGAAATTAACATGAACTAAGATTAATAAATATTGTAGAAGTATTGTTTATTGTTAGTTCATGGTGGCAAATGCTAACAAATACAAGCTTATTGTAAAGTGTTATCTTTGCAATTTAATACTAAACTTAAAAATGTGTAATTTCAGAGTTGAAGGTTAAAATGTTTTGAGCTCATTTGTTGACAGTAAACAATATAATAATATTGGGCTTGTTTTTGAAGCAGCGGTTGCTTTTTTGTCTCACGAGAGCTGGCAACACTAAAGACATTTTAGTAAGAAACCGTATAGAAAAAAGAAAAATAATAGAAAAAAAGGAAAATTATGAAATTACAAAGTACACCTTATTTTGCAGTCTAATCAACACTTTCTGACAGTTTAAATGATGGGTGTAGAATTTGAGATATAGTTCAAGTTTATATGAGGATGTATGTCTTACCTGTATCTTTTTACAGTGCATTGAAAATGCGCTGTACTGTTCTTACTGGGCTTTTTATTACAGTGCATTGAAAATGCGCTGTACTGTTCTTACTGGGCTTTTTATTATTAGTGGTGCTTGCATTTATGCAAGGCATCACTATTACTATTGCTCATACTTATTATTAGTGGTGCTTGCATTTATGCAAGGCATCACTATTATTATTCCCCATACTTATTATTAGTGGTGCTTGCATTTATGCAAGGCATCACTATTATTATTCCCCATACTTATTATTATGTTGGCTTGAAAAAGCCAACATACTGTTCTTCATCTTAATCTTATTATTAGTGGTGCTTGCATTTATGCAAGGCATCACTATTACTATTGCTCATACTTATTATTAGTGGTGCTTGCATTTATGCAAAGCATCACTATTACTATCTTGCATACTTATTATTATTAGTGGTGCTTGCATTTATGCAAGGCATCACTATTACTATTCCTCAGGGATATTATTAGTGGTGCTTGCATTTATGCATCACTATTACTATCTTGCATACTTATTATTATTATTATTATTATTAGTGGTGCTTGCATTTATGCAAAGCATCACTATTACTATCTTGCATACTTATTATTAGTGGTGCTTGCATTTATGCAAGGCATCACTATTACTATTGCTCATACTTATTATTAGTGGTGCTTGCATTTATGCAAAGCATCACTATTACTATCTTGCATACTTATTATTATTATTATTAGTGGTGCTTGCATTTATGCAAGGCATCACTATTACTATTCCTCAGGGATATTATTATTATTAGTGGTGCTTGCATTTATGCAAAGCATCACTATTATTATTGTCCCTGGATATTATTAGTGGTGCTTGCATTTATGCAAGGCATCACTATTATTATTGCTCATACTTATTATGTTGGCTTTGAAAAAGCCAATATATTGTTATTGCTATTAAACTTATTATGTTGGCTTGAGAAAGCCAACATACTGTTGTTGCACTTAAACTTATTATTATTATTATTATTATTATTATGTTGGCTTGACAAAGCCAACATACTGATATTGCATTTAAACTTATTATTATTATTATTATGTTGGCTTGAGAAAGCCAACATACTGTTGTTGCACTTAAACTTATTATTATTATTATTATGTTGGCTTTGAAAAAGCCAATATATTGTTATTGCTATTAAACTTATTATGTTGGCTTTGAAAAAGCCAATATATTGTTATTGCTATTAAACTTATATCTTATTATTCTACCCCAAAATTTCTGACACTAACTCGTCCTAGGGCTTTCAAGCTACATGCACCAAATTTTCCACAGACCTTCAGACTGGTCTGACTTAGTGTGCTATATCTTTTCTAACTGATGGGACCTTCCGAATTCCTAAACGGGGGTCTCGAACACCCCAAAATTTCCATTGACTTAACATTGAGACAAACTTTGACGGGTCATAGCTGTGAGTGAGAAACTTGTAGAAACTTGTGGCTTACCACATTTAAGGTGGCTGACAGGCTCTGTAAGAACATACATCACAATGGGGTGTAAGCTATACCCCTGGGGTGTAAGAGGCCCCCAAAATTTCCCATTGACTTATAATGGGGCAGGAAACATGCCCATATAAGGGAATAAAAGCGTCCCAGATGGAATATCTTTACTTTAGAGTGTCGTAGAGACATGGGGGTGGGCTCATTTTACTCAGTCATCCAATCAGTCTCTTAGGATCGCCCCAAAGCTATTTAGCCACGCCCCTAGCAACAATTTTGGGTACCCTAGCAACATCTCCCATAGACTACCATTATAAAAAGCCCAGATGGATATCTTTACACCAGAGTGTCATAGAGACATAGGGGTGGGCTCATTTTACTCAGGCATCCAATCAGTCTCTTAGGATTCCTACTGAGGTATTAAACCACGCCCCTAGCAACCAATTTGAGCACCCTAGCAACATAATAAACAAAGCCTTATATCTCTGGATCTGAACATCTTAGAGACATGGGGGTTGGGTCTTTGGGTCATGTTAGCTTCATGCTAGCTCCATGCTAAGTCATACTAGCTTCATGCTAGTTTCATGCTAGCTTTATGCTAATTTCATAATAAATCTTGCTAACTTCATGCTAAATCATGCTAACTTCATGTTAAATCTTGTTAGCTGCACGCTAAATAGTGCTAGCTTAATGCTAATCATGCTAGCATCATGCTAATCATGCTAGCTTCACGTTAAATCATGCTAGCTTCATGCTAATCATGCTATTCTCATGCTAACTTCATGTTAATCATGCAAGCCTCGTGCTAGCTTCATGCTAGCTTCATGCTAATCTTGCTAGTTTCATGCTAGCTTCATGCTAATCATGCTAGCATCATGCTAGCTTCATGCTAATCATGCTAGAATCATGCTAGTTTCATGCTAATCATGCTAGCATCATGCTAGCTTCATGCTAATCATGCTAGCATCATGCTAGCTTCATGCTAATCATGCTAGCTTCATGCTAATCATGCTAGCTTCATGCTAGCTTCATGCTAGCTACATGCTAATCATGCTAACATCATGCTAGCTTCATGCTAATCATGCTAGCTTCATGCTAATCATGCTAGCATCATGCTAGCTTCATGCTAGCTTCATGCTAATCATGCTAGCTTCATGCTAATCATGCTAGCATCATGCTAGCTTCATGCTAATCATGCTAGCATCATGCTAGCTTCATGCTAGCTACATGCTAATCATGCTAGCATCATGCTAGCTTCATGCTAATCATGCTAGCATCATGCTAGCTTCATGCTAATCATGCTAGCATCATGCTAGCTTCATGCTAACATCATGCTAGCTTCATGCTAATCATGCTAGCTTCATGCTAGCTACATGCTAATCATGCTAGCATCATGCTAGCTACATGCTAATCATGCTAGCTTCATGCTAATCATGCTAGCATCATGCTAGCTTCATGCTAATCATGCTAACATCATGCTAGCTTCATGCTAGCTACATACTAATCATGCTAGCATCATGCTAGCTTCATGCTAATCATGCTAGCATCATGCCAATCATGCTAGCATCATGCTAGCTTCATGCTAATCATGCTAGCTTCATGCTAGCATCATGGTAGCTTCATGCTAATCATGCTAGCATCATGGTAGCTTCATGCTAATCATGCTAGCATCATGCTAACTTCATGCTAATCATGCTAGCATCATGCTAGCTTCATGCTAATCATGCTAGCATCATGCTAGCTTCATGCTAATCATGTTAGCTTCATGCTAGCTTCATGCTAATCATGTTAGCTTCATACTTAAACATACTAACTGCCAGATAGCCTACTAAACTAAACTTCTGTCAATCCGTTTTAAACGTTCAGGCTACGCTTTTTCAAGCCAACATAAAGTTTGTCTTCAAACTTTAATATCTAGTTATTATTATTATTCTTTTTCTCCCCCCAAAATTTCGGCAACTAACTCGTCCTAGGGCTTTCAAGCTACATGCACCAAATTTTCCACAGACCTTCAGACTGGTCTGACTTAGTGTGCTATATCTTTTCTAACTGATGGGACCATCCGAATTCCTAAACGGGGGTCTCGAACACCCCAAAATTTCCATTGACTTAACATTGAGACAAACTTTGACGGGTCATAGCTGTGAGTGAGAAACTTGTAGAAACTTGTGGCTTACCACATTTAAGGTGGCTGACAGGCTCTGTAAGAACATACATCACAATGGGGTGTAAGCTATACCACTGGGGTGTAAGAGGCCCCCAAAATTTCCCATTGACTTATAATGGGGCAGGAAACATGCCCATATAAGGGAATAAAAGCGTCCCAGATGGAATATCTTTACTTTAGAGTGTCGTAGAGACATGGGGGTGGGCTCATTTTACTCAGTCATCCAATCAGTCTCTTAGGATCGCCCCAAAGCTATTTAGCCACGCCCCTAGCAACAATTTTGGGTACCCTAGCAACATCTCCCATAGACTACCATTATAAAAAGCCCAGATGGATATCTTTACACCAGAGTGTCATAGAGACATAGGGGTGGGCTCATTTTACTCAGGCATCCAATCAGTCTCTTAGGATTCCTACTGAGGTATTAAACCACGCCCCTAGCAACCAATTTGAGCACCCTAGCAACATAATAAACAAAGCCTTATATCTCTGGATCTGAACATCATAGAGACATGGGGGTTGGGTCTTTGGGTCATGTTAGCTTCATGCTAGCTCCATGCTAAGTCATACTAGCTTCATGCTAGTTTCATGCTAGCTTTATGCTAATTTCATAATAAATCTTGCTAACTTCATGCTAAATCATGCTAACTTCATGTTAAATCTTGTTAGCTGCACGCTAAATAGTGCTAGCTTAATGCTAATCATGCTAGCATCATGCTAATCATGCCAGCTTCACGTTAAATCATGCTAGCTTCATGCTAATCATGCTATTCTCATGCTAACTTCATGTTAATCATGCAAGCCTCGTGCTAGCTTCATGCTAGCTTCATGTTAATCTTGCTAGTTTCATGCTAGCTTCATGCTAATCATGCTAGCATCATGCTAGCTTCATGCTAATCATGCTAGAATCATGCTAGTTTCATGCTAATCATGCTAGAATCATGCTAGTTTCATGCTAATCATGCTAGCTTTATGCTAGCTTCATGCTATTCATGCTAGCATCATGCTAGCTTCATGCTAATCATGCTAGCATCATGCTAGCTTCATGCTAATCATGCTAGCTACATGCTAATCATGCTAGCATCATGCTAGCTTCATGCTAATCATGCTAGCATCATGCTAGCTACATGCTAATCATGCTAGCATCATGCTAGCTACATGCTAATCATGCTAGCATCATGCTAGCTTCATGCTAATCATGCTAGATACATGGTAATCATGCTAGCATCATGCTAGCTTCATGCTAATCATGCTAGCATCATGCTAGCTACATGCTAATCATGCTAGCATCATGCTAGCTTCATGCTAATCATGCTAGCTACATGCTAATCATGCTAACATCATGCTAGCTTCATGCTAATCATGCTAGCATCATGCTAGCTTCATGCTAATCATGCTAGCTTCATGCTAATCATGCTAGCATCATGCTAGCTTCATGCTAATCATGCTAGCATCATGCTAGCTTCATGATAGCTTCATGCTAGCTACATGCTAATCATGCTAGCATCATGCTAACTTCATGCTAATCATGCTAGCATCATGCTAGATTCATGCTAATCATGCTAGCATCATGCTAGCTTCATGCTAATCATGCTAGCATCATGCTAGCTTCATGCTAATCATGCTAGCATCATGTTAGCTTCATGCTAGCTTCATGCTAATCATGCTAGCATCATGCTAGCTTCATGCTAATCATGCTAGCATCATGCTAGCTTCATGCTAATCATGCTAGCATCATGCTAGCTACATGCTAATCATGCTAGCATCATGCTAGCTACATGCTAATCATGCTAGCTTCATGCTAATCATGCTAGCATCATGCTTAGCTACATGCTAATCATGTTAACATCATGCTAGCTACATGCTAATCATGCTAGCATCATGCTAGCTTCATGCTAATCATGCTAGCATCATGCTAGCTTCATGCTAGCTTCATGCTAATCATGCTAGCTTCATGCTAATCATGCTAGCATCATGTTAGCTTCATGCTAATCATGCTAGCATCATGCTAGCTTCATGCTAATCATGCTAGCATCATGCTAGCTTCATGCTAATCATGTTAGCTTCATGCTAGCTTCATGCTAATCATGTTAACTTCATACTTAAACATACTAACTGCCAGATAGCCTACTAAACTAAACTTCTGTCAATCTGTTTTAAACGTTCAGGCTACGCTTTTTCAAGCCAACATAAAGTTTGTCTTCAAACTTTAATATCTAGTTATTATTATTATTCTTTTTCTTCTGAGACTAAAATTTCTAACTCTAACTCGTCCTAGAGCTTTCAAGCTACAGCCATCAAACTTTGGACAGACTTTCGGTCTGATTTGACGAGGTGTGCTATATCTTTTCTAACTGATGGGACCTTCCGAATTCCTAAACGGGGCGCTGAAACACCCCAAAATTTCCATTGACTTAACATTGAGACAAACTTTGACGGGTCAAAGCTGCGAGTGAGAAACTTGTAGAAACTTGTGGCTTACCACATTTAAGGAGGCTGACAGGGTGTGTAAGAACATACCTCACAATGGGGTGTAAGCTGTACCCCTGGGGTGTAAGAGGCCCCCAAATTTTCCCATTGACTTATAATGGGGCAGGAAACATGCCCATAAAAGGGAAAAAAAGCGTCCCAGATGGAATATCTTCACTTTAGAGTGTCTTAGAGACATGGGGGTGGGCTCATTTTACTCAAGCATCCAATCAGTCTCTTAGGATCACACCAGAGATATTAAGCCACGCCCCTAGCAACAATTTTGGGTACCCTAGCAACATCTCCCATAGACTACCATTATAAAAAGCCCAGATGGATATCTTTGCACCAAAGTGTCATAGAGACATAGGGGTGGGCTCATTTTACTCAGGCATCCAATCAGTCTCTTAGGATTCTTATTGAGGTATTAAGCCACGCCCCTAGCAACAAAATATGAAGACCCTAGCAACATAATAAACAAAGCCTTATATCTCTGGATCTGAACATCGTAGAGACACAGGGGTTGGACCGTTTTTCTTGTGGCTTGAAGTGTAATCATTATGGGATGCCAATTTTTTCCCTAGCAACCAAACTTAGTACCCTAGCAACGGAATAAACAAAGCCTTATATCGCGCTTCAGAACATCATAGAGACACGGGGGTTGGACCGTTTTACTTGTGGCTTGAAGTGTGATCATTATGGGATGCCAATTTTCTCCCTAGCAACCAAACTTAGTACCCTAGCAACGGAATAAACAAAGCCTTATATCTCCGCATCAGAACATTGTAGAGACACGGGGGTTGGACCGTTTAACTTGTGGCTTGAAGGGTGATCATTATGGGATGCCAATTTTCTCCCTAGCAACCAAACTTAGTACCCTAGCAACGCAATAAATGTTAGCTTCATGCTAGCTTCTTGCTAATCATGCTAGCTTCATGCTAATCATGCTAACATCATGCTAGCTTCATGCTAACTTCATGCTAGCTTCATGCTAATCATGCTAACTTCATGCTAGCTTCATGCTAATCATGTTAACATCATGCTAGCTTCATGCTAATCATGCTAGCATCATGCTAGCTTCATGCTAATCATACTAGCATCATGCTAGCTTCATGCTAACTTCATGCTAATTATGCTAGCTTCATGCTAGCTTCATGCTAATAATGCTAACATCATGCTAGCTTCATGCTAATCATGCTAGCATCATGCTAGCTTCTTGCTAATCATGCTAGCATCATGCTAGCTTCATGCTAACTTCATGCTAGCTTCATGCTAATCATGCTAACTTCATGCTAGCTTCATGCTAATCATGTTAACATCATGCTAGCTTCATGCTAATCATGCTAGCATCATGCTAGCTTCATGCTAATCATACTAGCATCATGCTAGCTTCATGCTAACTTCATGCTAGCTTCATGCTAATAATGCTAACATCATGCTAGCTTCATGCTAATCATGCTAGCATCATGCTAGCTTCTTGCTAATCATGCTAGCATCATGCTAGCTTCATGCTAATCATGCTAGCATCATGCTAGCTTCATGCTAATCATGTTAGCATCATGCTAGCTTCATGCAAATCATGCTAGCTTCATGCTAATCATGCTAGCATCATGCTAGCTTCATGCTAATCATGCTAGCATCATGCTAGCTTCATGCTAATCATGCTAGCATCATGCTAGCTTCATGCTAATCATACTAGCATCATGCTAGCTTCATGCTAATCATGCTAACATCATGTTAGCATCATACTAGCTTCATGCTAATCATGCTAGCTTCATGCTAATCATGCTAGCATCATGCTAGCTTCATGCTAATCATGCTAGCATCATGCTAGCTTCATGCTAATCATGCTAGCTTCATGCTAATCATGCTAGCATCAAGCTAGCTTCATTCTAATCATGCTAGCATCATGCTAGCTTCATGCTAATCATGCTAACATCATGCTAGCTTCATGGTAAATCATGCTACCTTCATACTTAAACATACTAACAGCCAGATAGCCTACTAAACTAAACTTATGTCAAACCGTTTTAAACGTTCAGGCTACGCTTTCTCAAGTCAACATAAAGTTTGTCTTCAAACTTTACTATCTAGTTATGTTGGCTTGACAAAGCCAACATACTGTTCTTCGATCTAAGCTTATTATTATTATTATTATTATTATTCTTCTGGTCCACACTTTTTCTAACTGTAACTCCTCCTAGAGCTTTCAAGCTACACCCACAAAACTTTACAAAACTTTTAAGACTGGTACGTAGATTTATGCTATATCTTTTCTAACTGATGGGACCTACCGAATTCCTAAACGGGGCGCTCAAACACCCCAAAATTTCCATTGACTTAACATTGAGACAAACTTTGACGAGTCATAGCTACGAGTGAGAAACTTGTAGAAACTTGTGGGTTACCACATTTAAGGAGGCTGACAGGCTCTGTAAGAACATACATCACAATGGGGTGTAAGCTGTACCCCTGGGGTGTAAGAGGCCCCCAAAATTTCCCATTGACTTATAATGGGGCAGGAAACATGCCCATATAAAGGAATAAAAGCGTCCCAGATGGAATATCTTCACTTTAGAGTGTCGTAGAGACATGGGGGTTGGACCGTTTTACTTGTGGCTTGAAGGATGATCATTATGGGATGCAATTTTTCTCCCTAGCAACCAAACTTAGTACCCTAGCAACGGAATAAACAAAGCCTTATTTCTCCGCTTCAGAACATCTTAGAGACACGGGGGTTGGACCGTTTTACTTGTGGCTTGAAGGATGATCATTATGGGATGCAATTTTTCTCCCTAGCAACCAAACTTAGTACCCTAGCAACGGAATAAACAAAGCCTTATTTCTCCGCTTCAGAACATCTTAGAGACACGGGGGTTGGACCGTTTTACTTGTGGCTTGAAGGTTGATTATTATGGGATGCCAATTTTCTCCCTAGCAACCAAACTTAGTACCCTAGCAACAGAGTAAACAAAGCCTTATATCTCAGCATCAGAACATTGTAGAGACACGGGGGTTGGACCGTTTTACTTGTGGCTTTAAGTGTGATCATTATGGGATGCCATTTTTCTCCCTAGCAACCAAACTTAGTACCCTAGCAACAGAATAAACAAAGCCTTATATCTCAGCATCAGAACATTGTAGAGACACGGGGGTTGGACCGTTTTACTTGTGGCTTGAAGGTTGATCATTATGGGATGCCATTTTTCTCCCTAGCAACCAAACTTAGTACCCTAGCAACGGAATAAACAAAGCCTTATATCTCCGCTTCAGAACATCATAGAGACACGGGGGTTGGACCGTTTTACTTGTGGCTTGAAGGTTGATCATTATGGGATGCCAATTTTCTCCCTAGCAACCAAACTTAGTACCCTAGCAACGGAATAAACAAAGCCTTATTTCTCCGCTTCAGAACATCTTAGAGACACGGGGGTTGGACCGTTTTACTTGTGGCTTGAAGGTTGATTATTATGGGATGCCAATTTCTTCCCTAGCAACCAAACTTAGTACCCTAGCAACGGAATAAACAAAGCCTTATATCTCAGCATCAGAACATTGTAGAGACACGGGGGTTGGACCGTTTTACTTGTGGCTTTAAGTGTGATCATTATGGGATGCCATTTTTCTCCCTAGCAACCAAACTTAGTACCCTAGCAACGGAATAAACAAAGCCTTATATCTCCGCTTCAGAACATCATAGAGACACGGGGGTTGGACCGTTTTACTTGTGGCTTGAAGGATGATCATTATGGGATGCCATTTTTCTCCCTAGCAACCAAACTTAGTACCCTAGCAACGGAATAAACAAAGCCTTATTTCTCCGCTTCAGAACATCTTAGAGACACGGGGGTTGGACCGTTTTACTTGTGGCTTGAAGGTTGATTATTATGGGATGCCAATTTTCTCCCTAGCAACCAAACTTAGTACCCTAGCAACAGAGTAAACAAAGCCTTATATCTCAGCATCAGAACATTGTAGAGACACGGGGGTTGGACCGTTTTACTTGTGGCTTTAAGTGTGATCATTATGGGATGCCATTTTTCTCCCTAGCAACCAAACTTAGTACCCTAGCAACGGAATAAACAAAGCCTTATATCTCAGCATCAGAACATTGTAGAGACACGGGGGTTGGACCGTTTTACTTGTGGCTTGAAGGTTGATCATTATGGGATGCCATTTTTCTCCCTAGCAACCAAACTTAGTACCCTAGCAACAGAATAAACAAAGCCTTATATCTCCGCTTCAGAACATCATAGAGACACGGGGGTTGGACCGTTTTACTTGTGGCTTGAAGGTTGATCATTATGGGATGCCAATTTTCTCCCTAGCAACCAAACTTAGTACCCTAGCAACGGAATAAACAAAGCCTTATTTCTCCGCTTCAGAACATCTTAGAGACACGGGGGTTGGACCGTTTTACTTGTGGCTTGAAGGTTGATTATTATGGGATGCCAATTTCTTCCCTAGCAACCAAACTTAGTACCCTAGCAACGGAATAAACAAAGCCTTATATCTCAGCATCAGAACATTGTAGAGACACGGGGGTTGGACCGTTTTACTTGTGGCTTTAAGTGTGATCATTATGGGATGCCATTTTTCTCCCTAGCAACCAAACTTAGTACCCTAGCAACGGAATAAACAAAGCCTTATATCTCCGCTTCAGAACATCATAGAGACACGGGGGTTGGACCGTTTTACTTGTGGCATGAAGGTTGATCATTATGGGATGCCAATTTTCTCCCTAGCAACCAAACTTAGTACCCTAGCAACGGAATAAACAAAGCCTTATATCTCCGCTTCAGAACATCATAGAAATACGGGGGTTGGACCGTTTTACTTGTGGCTTGAAGGTTGATCATTATGGGATGCCAATTTTCTCCCTAGCAACCAAACTTAGTACCCTAGCAACGGAATAAACAAAGCCTTATATCTTCGCTTCAGAACATCTTAGAGACACGGGGTTGGACCGTTTTACTTGTGGCTTGAAGTGTGATCATTATGGGATGCCAATTTTCTCCCTAGCAACCAAACTTAGTACCCTAGCAACTGAACAAACAAAGCCTTATATCTCCGCTTCAGAACATCATAGAGACACGGGGGTTGGACCGTTTTACTTGTGGCTTGAAGTGTGATCATTATGGGATGCCAATTTTCTCCCTAGCAACCAAACTTAGTACCCTAGCAACTGAACAAACAAAGCCTTATATCTCCGCTTCAGAACATCATAGAGACACGGGGGTTGGACCGTTTTACTTGTGGCTTGAAGTGTGATCATTATGGGATGCCAATTTTCTCCCTAGCAACCAAACTTAGTACCCTAGCAACGGAATAAACAAAGCCTTATATCTTCGCTTCAGAACATCTTAGAGACATGGGGTTGGACCGTTTTACTTGTGGCTTGAAGGTTGATCATTATGGGATGCCAATTTTCTCCCTAGCAACCAAACTTAGTACCCTAGCAACGGAATAAATACTAGCTTCATGCTAGCATCATGCTAAATCATGCTAGCATCATGCTAAATCATGCTAGCATCATGCTAAATCATGCTAGCTTCATACTTAAACATACTAACAGCCAGATAGCCTACTAAAATAAACTTCTGTCAAACCGTTTTAAATGTTCCGGCTACGCTTTTTCAAGCCAACATAAAGTTTGTCCTCAAACTTTAATATCTAGTTATTATTATTATTCTGAGACTATTTTTCTGCAGCTAACTCGTCCTACAGCTTTCAAGCTACATCCACCAAATTTTCCACGGACATTCAAACTGGTCTGACGAAGCGGGCTATATCTTTTCAGAGGGATCCGACTTATAGAATTCCTAAAACGGGACATCAAAATTCCGAAAGTCCCATTGACTTAACATTGGACAAACTTTGACGGGTCATAGCTGCGAGTGAGAAACTTGTAGAAACTTGTGGCTTACCACATTTAAGGAGGCTGACAGGCTGTGTAAGAACATACCTCACAATGGGGTGTAAGCTGTACCCCTGGGGTGTAAGAGGCCCCCAAAATTTCCCATTGACTTATAATGGGGCAGGAAACATGCCCATAAAAGGGAATAAAAGCGTCCCAGATTGAATATCTTCACTTTAGAGTGTCTTAGAGACATGGGGGTGGGCTCATTTTACTCAAGCATCCAATCAGTCTCTTAGGATCACCCCAGAGCTATTAAGCCACGCCCCTAGCAACAATTTTGGGTACCCTAGCAACATCTCCCATAGACTACCATTATAAAAAGCCCAGATGGATATCTTTGCAGCACAGTGTCATAGAGACATGGGGGTGGGCTTATTTTACTAAGGCATCCAATCAGTCTCTTAGGATTCTTATTGAGCTATTAAGCCACGCCCCTAGCAACCAAATATAAGCACCCTAGCAACATAATAAACAAAGCCTTATATCTCTGGATCCGAACATCATAGAGACACAGGGGTTGGGTCTTTTGCTCATGTTAGCTTCATGCTAGCTTCATGCTAAGTCATACTAGCTTCATGCTAGCTTTATGCTAATTTCATAATAAATCTTGCTAACTTCATGGTAAATCATGTTAGCATCATGCTAGCTTCATGCTAATTAATGTTAGCATCATGCTAGCTTTGTGCTAATTAATGTTAGCATCATGCTAGCTTCATGCTAATTAATGTTAGCATCATGCTAGCTTCATGCTAATTAATGTTAGCATCATGCTAGCTTCATGCTAATTATTGTTAGCATCATGCTAGCTTCATGCTAATTAATGTTAGCATCATGCTACATTCATGCTAATTAATGTTAGCATCATGCTAGTTTCATGCTAATTAATGTTAGCATCATGCTAGCTTCATGCTAATTCATGTTAACTTCATGCTAACTTCATGTTAAGTCATGTTAGCATCATGCTAGCTTCATGCTAATTCATGTTAGCATCATGTTAGCTTCATGCTAATTCATGTTAGCTTCATGCTAGCTTCATACTAATTCATGTTAACATCATGCTAGCTTCATGCTAACTTCATGCTAATTCATGTTAGCTTCATGCTAATTCATGTTAGCATCATGCTAGCTTCATGCTAATTCATGTTAGCATCATGCTAGCTTCATGCTAATTCATGTTAGCATCATGCTAGCTTCATGCTAATTCATGTTAGCATCATGCTAGCTTCATGCTAATTCATGTTAGCATCATGCTAGCTTCATGCTAATCATGTTAGCATCATGTTAGCTTCATGCTAATCATGTTAGCATCATGTTAGCTTCATGCTAACATCATGCTAGCTTCATGCTAATCATGCTAACATCATGCTAGCTTCATGCTAATCATGCTATTATCATGCTAGCTTCATGCTAATCCTGCTAACATCATGCTAGCTTCATGCTAATTCATGCTAGCATCATGCTAGCTTCATGCTAATCATGATAACATCATGGTAGCTTCATGCTAACATCATGCTAGCTTCATGCTAATCATGCTAACATCATGCTAGCTTCATGTTAATCATGTTAGCTTCATGCTAATCATGCTAACATCATGTTAGCTTCATGCTAATCATGCTAACATCATGTTAGCTTCATGCTAATCATGCTAGCTTCATGCTTAATCATGCTAGCTTCATACTTAAACATACTAACAGCCAGATAGCCTTTTAAACTAAACTTCTGTCAAACCGTTTTAAAAGTTCAGGCTACGCTTTGTCAAGCCAACATAAAGTTTGTCAACAAACTTTTCTATCTAGTTATTATTCTTTTTCTCCCCCCAAAATTTCGGCAACTAACTCGTCCTAGGGCTTTCAAGCTACATGCACCAAATTTTCCACAGACCTTCAGACTGGTCTGACTTAGTGTGCTATATCTTTTCTAACTGATGGGACCTTCCGAATTCCTAAACGGGGGTCTCGAACACCCCAAAATTTCCATTGACTTAACATTGAGACAAACTTTGACGGGTCATAGCTGTGAGTGAGAAACTTGTAGAAACTTGTGGCTTACCACATTTAAGGTGGCTGACAGGCTCTGTAAGAACATACATCACAATGGGGTGTAAGCTCTACCCCTGGGGTGTAAGAGGCCCCCAAAATTTCCCATTGACTTATAATGGGGCAGGGAACATGCCCATATAAGGGAATAAAAGCGTCCCAGATGGAATATCTTTACTTTAGAGTGTCGTAGAGACATGGGGGTGGGCTCATTTTACTCAGTCATCCAATCAGTCTCTTAGGATCGCCCCAAAGCTATTTAGCCACGCCCCTAGCAACAATTTTGGGTACCCTAGCAACATCTCCCATAGACTACCATTATAAAAAGCCCAGATGGATATCTTTACACCAGAGTGTCACAGAGACATAGGGGTGGGCTCATTTTACTCAGGCATCCAATCAGTCTTAATAGGATTCTTATTGAGGCATTAAGCCACGCCCCTAGCAACCAAATTTGAGCACCCTAGCAACATAATAAACAAAGCCTTATATCTCTTGGTCTGAACATCATAGAGACATGGGGGTTGGGTCTTTGGGTCATGTTAGCTTCAAGCTAGCTCCATGCTAAGTCATACTAGCTTCATGCTAGTTTCATGCTAGCTTAATGCTAATTTCATAATAAATCTTGCTAACTTCATGCTAAATCATGCTAACTTCATGTTAAATCTTGTTAGCTGCACGCTAAATAGTGTTAGCGTTATGCTAATCATGTTAGCATCATGCTAATCATGCTAGCTTCACGTTAAATCATGCTAGCTTCATGCTAATCATGTTAACCTCATGCTTACTTCATGCTAATCATGCTAGCCTCATGCTACCTTCATGCTAATCATGCTAACATCATGCTAGCTTCATGCTAATCATGCTAGAATCATGCTAACTTTATGCTAATCATGCTAGAATCATGCTAGCTTCATGCTAATCATGCTAGAATCATGCTAGCAACATGCTAGCTTTATGCTAATCATGCTACCATCATGCTAATCATGCTAGCAACATGCTAACTTCATGCTAATCATGCTATCATCATGCTAGCTTCATGCTAATCATGCTAACATCATGCTAGCTTCATGCTAATCATGCTAACAACATGCTAGCTTTATGCTAATCATGCTAGCATCATGCTAATCATGCTAGCAACATGCTAGCTTCATGCTAATCATGCTACCATCATGCTAACTTCATGCTAGCTTCATGCTAATCATGCTACCATCATGCTAGCTTCATGCTAACCATGCTACAATCATGTTAGCTTCATGCTAATCATGCTAATCATGCTAACATCATGTTAGCTTCATGCTAATTATGCTAGCTTCATGCTAATCATGCTACAATCATGTTAGCTTCATGCTAATCATGCTAGCTTCATGCTAGCTTCATGCTAATCATGCTAGCATCATGTTAGCTTCATGCTAATCATGCTAGCAACATGCTAGCTTTATGCTAGCATTATGCTAGCTTCATGCTAATCATGCTAGCATCATGCTAGCTTCATGTTAATCATGCTAGCATCATGCTAGCTTTATGCTAATCATGCTACCATCATGCTAATCATGCTAGCAACATGCTAGCTTCATGCTAATCATGCTATCATCATGCTAACTTCATGCTAGCTTCATGCTAATCATGCTAGCATCATGCTAATCATGCTAGCATCATGTTAGCTTCATGCTAATCATGCTAGCAACATGCTAGCTTTATGCTAGCATTATGCTAGCTTCATGCTAATCATGCTAGCATCATGCTAGCTTCATGCTAATCATGTTAACATCATGCTAGCTTCATGCTAATCATGCTAGCAACATGCTAGCTTTATGCTAATCATGCTACCATCATGCTAATCATGCTAGCAACATGCTAGCTTCATGCTAATCATGCTATCATCATGCTAGCTTCATGCTAGCTTCATGCTAATCATGCTAACATCATGCTAGCTTCATGCTAATCATGCTAGCATCATGCTAGCTTCATGTTAATCATGCTAATCATGCTAGCATCATGCTAGCTTCATTCTAATCATGCTAGCATCATGCTAGCTTCATGCTAATCATGCTAGCATCATGCTAATCATGCTAGCATCATGCTAGCTTCATGCTAATCATGCTAACATCATGTTAGCTTAATGTTAATCATGCTAACATCATGCTAGCTTCATGCTAATCATGCTAGCATCATGCTAACATCATGCTAATCATGCTAGCTTCATGCTAATCATGCTAGCATCATGCTAGCTTTATGCTAATCATGTTAACATCATGCTAGCTTCATGCTAATCATGCTAACATCATGCTAGCTTCATGCTAATCATGTTAGCATCATGCTAGCTTCATGCTAATCATGCTAACTTCATGCTAATCATGCTAGCATCATGCTAGCTTCATGTTAATCATGCTAGCATCATGCTAATCATCCTAGCTTCATGTTTATCATGTTGGCTTCATGATAAATCATGCTAAATCATGCTACCTTCATACCTAAACATACCAACAGCCAGATAGCCTACTAAACTAAACTTCTGTCAAACCGTTTTAAACGTTCAGGCTACGCTTTTTCAAGCCAACATAAAGTTTGTCTTCAAACTTTAATATCTAGTTATGTTGGCTTGAAAAAGCCAACATATTGTTATTGCTTTTAAACTTATTATGTTGGCTTTTATTATGTTGGCTTTGAAAAAGCCAATATATTGTTATTGCTATTAAACTTATATTTTATTATGTTGGCTTGAGAAAGCCAACATACTGTTCTTCGATCTAAGCTTATTATTATTATTCTTCTGTTCACACTTTTTTCTAACAGTAACTCCTCCTAGAGCTTTCAAGCTACACCCACAAAACTTTACAAAACTTTTAAGACTGGTACGTAGATTTATGCTATATCTTTTCTAACTGATGGGACCTACCGAATTCCTAAACGGGGCGCTCAAACACCCCAAATTTTCCATTGACTTAACATTACGACCAACTTTGACGGGTCATAGCTGCAAGCGAGGAATTTGTAGAAACTTGTGGGTTACCACATTTGAAGAGGCTGGCAGGCTCTGTAAGAACATACATCATATTGGGATGTAAGTTTCACCCCTGGGGTGTAAGAGGCACCCAAATTTCCCCATTGACTTATAATGGGGCAGGGAACATGCCCATATAAGGGAATAAAAGCGTCCCAGATGGAATATCTTCACTTTAGAGTGTCGTAGAGACATGGGGGTGGGCTCATTTTACTCAGGCATCCAATCAGTCTCTCAGGATCGTCCCATAGCTATTAAGCCACGCCCCTAGCAACCATTTTTGGGCACCCTAGCAACATCTTCCATAGACTGCCATTATAAAATGCCCAGATGGATATCTTTGCAGCAGAGTGTCACAGAGACATGGGGGTGGGCTCATTTTACTCAGGCATCCAATCAGTCTCTGAGGATTCTTATTGAGGTATTAAGCCACGCCCCTAGCAACCAAATATGAGCACCCTAGCAACATAATAAACAAAGCCTTATATCTCTGTATCCGAACATCATAGAGGCATGGGGGTTGGGTCTTTTGGTCATGTTAGCCTTATGCTAGCTTCATGCTAAGTCATACTAGCTTCATGCTAGTTTCATGCTAGCTTTTATGCTAATTTCATAACAAATCTTGCTAACTTCATGCTAAATCATGCTAACTTCATGCTAGCTTCATGCTAATTCATGTTAGCATCATGCTAGCTTCATGCTAATTCATGTTAGCATTATGCTAACTTGCTAATTCATTTAAGCATCATGCTAGCTTCATGCTAATTCATGTTAACATCATGCTAGCTTCATGCTAATTCATGTTAGCTTCATGCTAGCTTCATGCTAATCCATGTTAGCATCATGCTAGCTTCATGCTAATTCATGTTAACATCATGCTAGCTTCATGCTAATTCGTGTTAGCATCATGCTAGCTTCATGCTAATTCGTGTTAACATCATGCTAGCTTCATGCTAATTCGTGTTAACATCATGCTAGCTTCATGCTAATTCGTGTTAGCTTCATGCTAGCTTCATGCTAATTCGTGTTAGCTTCATGCTAGCTTCATGCTAATTCGTGTTAGCTTCATGCTAGCTTCATGCTAATTCATGTTAGCATCATGCTAGCTTCATGCTAATTTGTGTTAACATCATGCTAGCTTCATGCTAATTCATGTTAGCATCATGTTAGCTTCATGCTAGCTTCACGCTAGCTTCATGCTAATCCATGTTAGCATCATGCTAGCTTCATGCTAATTCATGTTAGCATCATGCTAATTCGTGTTAGCATCATGCTAGCTTCATGCTAATTCGTGTTAGCATCATACTAGCTTCATGCTAATTCGTGTTAACATCATGCTAGCTTCATGCTAATTCGTGTTAGCTTCATGCTAGCTTCATGCTAATTCGTGTTAGCTTCATGCTAGCTTCATGCTAATTCGTGTTAGCTTCATGCTAGCTTCATGCTAATTCGTGTTAGCATCATGCTAGCTTCATGCTAATTTGTGTTAGCATCATGCTAGCTTCATGCTAATTCATGTTAGCATCATGCTAGCTTCATGCTATAATGCTAGCTTCATGCTAATTCATGTTAGCATCATGCTAGCTTCATGCTAATTCATGTTAGCATCATGCTAACTTCATGTTAATTCATGTTAGCATCATGCTAGCTTCATGCTAATTCATGTTAGCTTCATGCTAGCTTCATGCTAATTCATGTTAGCTTCATGCTAATTCATGTTAGCTTCATGCTAATTCTTGTTAGCATCATGCTAGCTTCATGCTACTTCATGTTAGCATCATGCTAACTCATGCGAATTCATGTTAACATCATGTTAGCTTCATGCTAATTCATGTTAGCATCATGCCAACTTCATGTTAAATCATGTTAACATGCTAACTTTTTGTTAAATCATGTTTATGGAAAGTTAGACTACTAAACTAAACTTGTTTTAAGTTTCTCTCAAACTGTTTTAAACTTTTAGGCCAGGCTTTGTCAAGCCAACATAAAGTTTGTCTTCAAACTTTTCTATCTAGTTATTATTATTATTCTACCCCAAATTTCTGACACTAACTCGTCCTAGGGCTTTCAAGCTACATGCACCAAATTTTCCACAGACCTTCAGCCTGGTCTGACTTAGTGTGCTATATCTTTTCTAACTGATGGGACCTTCCGAATTCCTAAACGGGGGGCTCAAACACCCCAAAATTTCCATTGACTTAACATTGAGACAAACTTTGACGAGTCATAGCTGCGAGTGAGAAACTTGTGAAACTTGTGGCTTACCACATCTAAGGAGTCTGACAGGCTGTGTAAGAACATACATCACAATGGGGTGTAAGCTGTACCCCTGGGGTGTAAGGGGCCCCCAAAATCTCCCATTGACTTATAATGGGGCAGGAAACATACCCATATAAGGGAATAAAAGCGTCCCAGATGGAATATCTTCACTTTAGAGTGTCGTAGAGACACGGGGGTTTGACCGTTCTACTTGTGGCTTGAAGGTTGATCATTATGGGATGCCATTTTTCTCCCTAGCAACCAAACTTAGTACCCTAGCAACGGAATAAACAAAGCCTTATTTCTCCGCTTCAGAACATCTTAGAGACACGGGGGTTGGACCGTTTTACTTGTGGCTTGAAGGTTGATTATTATGGGATGCCAATTTCCTCCCTAGCAACCAAACTTAGTACCCTAGCAACGGAATAAACAAAGCCTTATATCTCCGCTTCAGAACATCATAGAGACATGGGGGTTGGACCGTTTTACTTGTGGCTTGAAGGTTGATTATTATGGGATGCCAATTTCCTCCCTAGCAACCAAACTTAGTACCCTAGCAACGGAATAAACAAAGCCTTATATCTCCGCTTCAGAACATCATAGAGACACGGGGGTTGGACCGTTTTACTTGTGGCTTGAAGGTTGATCATTATGGGATGCCATTTTTCTCCCTAGCAACCAAACTTAGTACCCTAGCAACGGAATAAACAAAGCCTTATTTCTCCGCTTCAGAACATCTTAGAGACACGGGGGTTGGACCGTTTTACTTGTGGCTTGAAGGGTGATTATTATGGGATGCCAATTTCCTCCCTAGCAACCAAACTTAGTACCCTAGCAACGGAATAAACAAAGCCTTATATCTCAGCATCAGAACATTGTAGAGACACGGGGGTTGGACCGTTTTACTTGTGGCTTTAAGTGTGATCATTATGGGATGCCAATTTTCTCCCTAGCAACCAAACTTAGTACCCTAGCAACGGAATAAACAAAGCCTTATATCTCCGCTTCAGAACATCATAGAGACATGGGGGTTGGACCGTTTTACTTGTGGCTTGAAGGTTGATCATTATGGGATGCCAATTTTCTCCCTAGCAACCAAACTTAGTACCCTAGCAACGGAATAAACAAAGCCTTATATCTCCGCTTCAGAACATCATAGAGACACAGGGGTTGGACCGTTTTACTTGTGGCTTGAAGGTTGATCATTATGGGATGCCAATTTTCTCCCTAGCAACCAAACTTAGTACCCTAGCAACGGAATAAACAAAGCCTTATATCTCCGCTTCAGAACATCATAGAGACACGGGGGTTGGACCGTTTTACTTGTGGCTTGAAGGTTGATCATTATGGGATGCCAATTTTCTCCCTAGCAACCAAACTTAGTACCCTAGCAACGTAATAAACAAAGCCTTATATCTCCGCTTCAGAACATCATAGAGACATGGGGGTTGGACCGTTTTACTTGTGGCTTGAAGTGTGATCATTATGGGATGCCAATTTTCTCCCTAGCAACCAAACTTAGTACCCTAGCAACGGAATAAACAAAGCCTTATATCTCCGCTTCAGAACATCATAGAGACAGGGGGTTTGGACCGTTTTACTTGTGGCTTGAAGGTTGATCATTATGGGATGCCAATTTTCTCCCTAGCAACCAAACTTAGTACCCTAGCAACGGAATAAACAAAGCCTTATATCTCCGCTTCAGAACATCATAGAGACATGGGGGTTGGACCGTTTTACTTGTGGCTTGAAGGTTGATGATTATGGGATGCCAATTTTCTCCCTAGCAACCAAACTTAGTACCCTAGCAACAGAATAAACAAAGCCTTATATCTCCGCTTCAGAACATCATAGAGACACGGGGGTTGGACCGTTTTACTTGTGGCTTGAAGGTTGATCATCATGGGATGCCAATTTTCTCCTTAGCAACCAAACTTAGTACCCTAGCAACGGAATAAATGTTAGCTTCATTCTAGCTTCATGCTAATCATGTTAGCTTCATGCTAGCTTCATGCTAATCATGTTAGCTTCATGTTAGCTTCATGCTAATCATGTTAGCTTCATGCTAGCTTCATACTGATCATGCTAACATCATGTTAGCTTCATGCTAATCATGCTAGCTTCATGCTAATCATGCTAACTTCATGCTAATCATGCTAACAGCCAGATAGCCTACTAAAATAAACTTCTGTCAAACCATTTTAAATGTTCAGGCTACGCTTTTTCAAGCCAACATAAAGTTTGTCCTCAAACTTTAATATCTAGTTATGTTGGCTTTGAAAAAGCCAATATATTGTTATTGCTATTAAACTTATTATTATTATTATTATTATTCTTTTTCTCCCCCCAAAATTTCGGCAACTAACTCGTCCTAGGGCTTTCAAGCTACATGCACCAAATTTTCCACAGACCTTCAGACTGGTCTGACTTAGTGTGCTATATCTTTTCTAACTGATGGGACCATCCGAATTCCTAAACGGGGGTCTCGAACACCCCAAAATTTCTATTGACTTAACATTGAGACAAACTTTGACGGGTCATAGCTGTGAGTGAGAAACTTGTAGAAACTTGTGGCTTACCACATTTAAGGTGGCTGACAGGCTCTGTAAGAACATACATCACAATGGGGTGTAAGCTATACCACTGGGGTGTAAGAGGCCCCCAAAATTTCCCATTGACTTATAATGGGGCAGGAAACATGCCCATATAAGGGAATAAAAGCGTCCCAGATGGAATATCTTTACTTTAGAGTGTCGTAGAGACATGGGGGTGGGCTCATTTTACTCAGTCATCCAATCAGTCTCTTAGGATCGCCCCAAAGCTATTTAGCCACGCCCCTAGCAACAATTTTGGGTACCCTAGCAACATCTCCCATAGACTACCATTATAAAAAGCCCAGATGGATATCTTTACACCAGAGTGTCATAGAGACATAGGGGTGGGCTCATTTTACTCAGGCATCCAATCAGTCTCTTAGGATTCCTACTGAAGTATTAAACCACGCCCCTAGCAACCAATTTGAGCACCCTAGCAACATAATAAACAAAGCCTTATATCTCTGGATCTGAACATCATAGAGACATGGGGGTTGGGTCTTTGGGTCATGTTAGCTTCATGCTAGCTCCATGCTAAGTCATACTAGCTTCATGCTAGTTTCATGCTAGCTTTATGCTAATTTCATAATAAATCTTGCTAACTTCATGCTAAATCATGCTAACTTCATGTTAAATCTTGTTAGCTGCACGTTAAATAGTGCTAGCTTAATGCTAATCATGCTAGCATCATGCTAATCATGCCAGCTTCACGTTAAATCATGCTAGCTTCATGCTAATCATGCTATTCTCATGCTAACTTCATGTTAATCATGCAAGCCTCGTGCTAGCTTCATGCTAGCTTCATGCTAATCTTGCTAGTTTCATGCTAGCTTCATGCTAATCATGCTAGCATCATGGTAGCTTCATGCTAATCATGCTAGAATCATGCTAGTTTCATGCTAATCATGCTAGCTTTATGCTAGCTTCATGCTATTCATGCTAACATCATGCTAGCTTCATGCTAATCATGCAAGCATCATGCTAGCTTCATGCTAATCATGCTAGCATCATGCTAGCTTCATGCTAGCTACATGCTAATCATGCTAGCATCATGCTAGCTTCATGCTAATCATGCTAGCATCATGCTAGCTTCATGCTAATCATGCTAGCATCATGCTAGCTTCATGCTAGCTTCATGCTAGCTACATGCTAATCATGCTAGCATCATGCTAGCTTCATGCTAATCATGCTAGCATCATGCTAGATTCATGCTAATCATGCTAGCATCAAGCTAGCTTCATGCTAGCTTCATGCTAATCATGCTAGCATCATGCTAGCTTCATGCTAATCATGCTAGCATCATGCTAGCTTCATGCTAATCATGCTAGCATCATGCTAGCTTCATGCTAATCATGCTAGCATCATGTTGGCATCATGCTAGCTTCATGCTAATCATGCTAGCATCATGCTAGCTTCATGCTAATCATGCTAGCATCATGCTAGCTTCATGCTAATCATGCTAGCATCATGCTAGCTTCATGCTAGCTTCATGCTAGCTACATGCTAATCATGCTAGCATCATGCTAGCTTCATGCTAATCATGCTAGCATCATGCTAGATTCATGCTAATCATGCTAGCATCATGCTAGCTTCATGCTAGCTTCATGCTAATCATGCTAGCATCATGCTAGCTTCATGCTAATCATGCTAGCATCATGCTAGCTTCATGCTAATCATGCTAGCATCATGCTAGCTTCATGCTAATCATGCTAGCATCATGCTAGCTTCATGCTAATCATGCTAGCATCATGTTAGCTTCATGCTAGCTTCATGCTAATCATGCTAGCATCATGCTAGCTTCATGCTAATCATGCTAGCATCATGCTAGCTTCATGCTAATCATGCTAGCATCATGCTTAGCTACATGCTAATCATGCTAACATCATGCTAGCTACATGCTAATCATGCTAGCATCATGCTAGCTTCATGCTAATCATGCTAGCATCATGCTAGCTTCATGCTAGCTTCATGCTAATCATGTTAACTTCATGCTAGCATCATGCTAGCTTCATGCTAATCATGCTAGCATCATGTTAGCTTCATGCTAATCATGCTAGCATCATGCTAGCTTCATGCTAATCATGCTAGCATCATGCTAGCTTCATGCTAATCATGCTAGCATCATGCTAGCTTCATGCTAATCATGTTAGCTTCATGCTAGCTTCATGCTAATCATGTTAGCTTCATACTTAAACATACTAACTGCCAGATAGCCTACTAAACTAAACTTCTGTCAATCTGTTTTAAACGTTCAGGCTACGCTTTTTCAAGCCAACATAAAGTTTGTCTTCAAACTTTAATATCTAGTTATTATTATTCTTCTTAGCACCCCAAAATTTCTGACACTAACTCGTCCTAGAGCTTTCAAGCTACATGCACCAAATTTTCCACGGACCTTCAGACTGGTCTGACTTAGTGTGCTATATCTTTTCTAACTGATGGGACCTTCCGAATTCCTAAACGGGGCGCTCAAACACCCCAAATTTCCCATTTACTTAACATGGAGACAAACTTTGACGGGCCATAGCTGCGAGTGAGAAACTTGTAGAAACTTGTGGCTTACCACATTTAAGGAGGCTGACAGGCTCTGTAAGAACATACATCACATTACGGTGTAAGCTGTACCCCTGGGGTGTAAGAGGCCCCCAAAATTTCCCATTGACTTATAATGGGGCAGGAAACATGCCCATATAAGGGAGTAAAAGCGTCCCAGATGGAATATCTTTACTTTAGAGTGTCGTATAGACATGGGGGTGGGCTCATTTTACTCAGTCATCCAATCAGTCTCTTAGGATCGCCCCAGAGCTATTAAGCCACGCCCCTAGCAACAATTTTGGGTACCCTAGCAACATCTCCCATAGACTACCATTATAAAAAGCCCAGATGGATATCTTTACACCAGAGTGTCATAGAGACATAGGGGTGGGCTCATTTTACTCAGGCATCCAATCAGTCTCTTAGGATTCCTACTGAGGTATTAAACCACGCCCCTAGCAACCAATTTGAGCACCCTAGCAACATAATAAACAAAGCCTTATATCTCTGGATCTGAACATCATAGAGACATGGGGGTTGGGTCTTTGGGTCATGTTAGCTTCATGCTAGCTCCATGCTAAGTCATACTAGCTTCATGCTAGTTTCATGCTAGCTTTATGCTAATTTCATAATAAATCTTGCTAACTTCATGCTAAATCATGCTAACTTCATGTTAAATCTTGTTAGCTGCACGCTAAATAGTGCTAGCTTAATGCTAATCATGCTAGCATCATGCTAATCATGCTAGCTTCACGTTAAATCATGCTAGCTTCATGCTAATCATGCTATTCTCATGCTAACTTCATGTTAATCATGCAAGCCTCGTGCTAGCTTCATGCTAGCTTCATGCTAATCTTGCTAGTTTCATGCTAGCTTCATGCTAATCATGCTAGCATCATGCTAGCTTCATGCTAATCATGCTAGCATCATGCTAGCTTCATGCTAATCATGCTAGAATCATGCTAGTTTCATGCTAATCATGCTAGCTTTATGCTAGCTTCATGCTAATCGTGCTAGCATCATGCTAGCTTCATGCTAATCGTGCTAGCTTCATGCTAGCTACATGCTAATCATGCTAGCATCATGCTAATTAGCTACATGCTAATCATGCTAGCATCATGCTAGCTTCATGCTAATCATGCTAGCTTCATGCTAATCATGCTAGCATCATACTAGCTTCATGCTAATCATGCTAGCATCATGCTAGCTTCATGCTAGCTTCATGCTAATCATGCTAACATCATGCTAGCTACATGCTAATCATGCTAGCATCATGCTAGCTTCATGCTAATCATGCTAGCTTCATGCTAATCATGCTAGCATCATGCTAGCTTCATGCTAATCATGCTAGCATCATGTTAGCATCATGCTAGCTTCATGCTAATCATGCTAGCATCATGCTAGCTTCATGCTAATCATGCTAGCATCATGCTAGCTTCATGCTAATCATGCTAGCATCATGCTAGCTTCATGCTAGCTTCATGCTAATCATGCTAGCATCATGCTAGCTTCATGCTAATCATGCTAGCATCATGCTAGCTACATGCTAATCATGCTAGCATCATGCTAGCTTCATGCTAATCATGCTAGCTTCATGCTAATCATGCTAGCATCATGCTAATCATGCTAGCATCATGCTAGCTTCATGCTAATCATGCTAGCATCATGCTAGCTTCATGCTAGCTTCATGCTAGCTACATGCTAATCATGCTAACATCATGCTAGCTTCATGCTAATCATGCTAGCTTCATGCTAATCATGCTAGCATCATGTTAGCTTCATGCTAATCATGCTAACATCATGCTAGCTTCATGCTAGCTTCATGCTAATCATGCTAGCATCATGCTAGCTTCATGCTAATCATGCTAGCATCATGCTAGCTTCATGCTAATCATGCTAGCATCATGCTAGCTTCATGCTAATCATGCTAGCATCATGCTAGCTTCATGCTAGCTACATGCTAATCATGCTAACATCATGCTAGCTACATGCTAATCATGCTAGCTTCATGTTCGCTTCATGCTAATCATGCTAACATCATGCTAGCTTCATGCTAATCATGCTAGCATCATGCTAGCTTCATGCTAATCATGGTAACATCATGCTAGCTTCATGCTAATCATGCTAGCTTCATGCTAGCATCATGGTAGCTTCATGCTAATCATGCTAACATCATGCTAGCTTCATGCTAATCATGCTAGCATCATGCTAGCTTCATGCTAATCATGGTAGCTTCATGCTAGCTTCATGCTAATCATGTTAGCTTTATACTTAAACATACTAACTGCCAGATAGCCTACTAAACTAAACTTCTGTCAATCCGTTTTAAACGTTCAGGCTACGCTTTTTCAAGCCAACATAAAGTTTGTCTTCAAACTTTAATATCTAGTTAGTGGTGCTTGCATTTATGCAAAGCATCACTATTACTATCTTGCATACTTATTATTATTAGTGGTGCTTGCATTTATGCAAAGCATCACTATTACTATCTTGCATACTTATTATTATTATTATTATTAGTGGTGCTTGCATTTATGCAAAGCATCACTATTACTATCTTGCATACTTATTATTATTAGTGGTGCTTGCATTTATGCAAGGCATCACTATTATTATTGCTCATACTTATTATTATTATTATTATTATATCTTATTATTCTTATGTCTGCACACTTTTTCGGCGCGTAACTCGTCCCGCACGGTTGGTCGTAGACACACGAAAGAGGGCTCAAATTGACCGGATTATTGAGGAGAGGTGTGCTATGACTTTTATAAGAGATCGGGTGCAGGATTTCCGAAAGGGGGGCGAAAAACCACCCGAAAAATCCCATTGACTTAACATTGGGCCAAACTTTGACGGGTCATAGCTCCGCTCGAGGATTTGGTAGAAGCATGTGGGTTATAACATTTGAAGAGGGTGGTAGGCTCTGTAAGAGCATACATCACAATGGGGTGTAAGCTGTACCCCTGGGGTGTAAGAAGCACCCGAAATTTCCCATTGACTTATAATGGGGCAGGGAACACGCCCATATAAGGGAATAAAATCATTCCAGATGGGATATCTTTGCTTTACAGTGTCGTAGAGATAAGTGGGTGGGCTCATTTTACTCGGGCATCCAATCAGTCTCTCAGGATCATCTCAGAGCTATTAAGCCACGCCCCTAGCAACCACTTTTGAGCACCCTAGCAACCTATCCCATAGACTGCCATTATAAAATGCCCAGATGGATATCTTTGCACCACAGTGTCATAGAGACATGGGGGTTGGCTCATTTTACTCAGGCATCCAATCAGTCTCTCAGGATCCTTACAGAGTTACTAAGCCACGCCCCTAGCAACCACTTTTGAGCACCCTAGCAACATAAAATACAAACAGTTATATCTCGGCATCGGAACATCGTAGAGACACGGGGGTTGGACCGTTTTACTTGTGACTAGGGGTGTAACAATTGGGCACATCATTGGCCACTCCCAAGCCACGCCCCTAGCAACCAAATTTGAGCACCCTAGCAACCGAATAAACAAAGCCTTATATCTCCGCATCAGAACATCATAGAGACACGGGGTTTGGACCGTTTTACTTGTGACTCGGAGTGTAATCACTGGGCACATCATTGGCCACTCCCAAGCCACGCCCCTAGCAACCAAATACAGTACCCTAGCAACAGAGTAAACAAAGCCTTATATCTCCGCATCAGAACATCGTAGAGACACGGGGGTTGGACCGTTTTACTTGTGACTCAGAGTGTAATCACTGGGCTCATCATTGGCCACTCCCAAGCCACGCCCCTAGCAACCAAATACAGTACCCTAGCAACAGAGTAAACAAAGCCTTATATCTCCGCATCAGAACATCGTAGAGACATGGGGGTTGGACCGTTTGACTCATGACTCGGAGGGTAATCACTAGTGGATGCCATTTTTTCCCTAGCAACCAAATACAGTACCCTAGCAACAGAGTAAACAAAGCCTTATATCTCCGCATCAGAACATCGTAGAGACATGGGGTTTGGACCGTTTGACTCATGACTCGGAGGGTAATCACTAGTGGATCCCATTTTTTTCCCTAGCAACCAAATACAGTACCCTAGCAACAGAGTAAACAAAGCCTTATATCTCCGCATCAGAACATCGTAGAGACACGGGGGTTGGACCGTTTGACTCATGACTCGGAGGGTAATCACTAGTGGATGCAATTTTTTTCCCTAGCAACCAAATACAGTACCCTAGCAACAGAGTAAACAAAGCCTTATATCTCCGCATCAGAACATCGTAGAGACATGGGGTTTGGACCGTTTGACTCGTGACTCGGAGGGTAATTACTAGTGGATGCCATTTTTTTCCCTAGCAACCAAATACAGTACCCTAGCAACAGAGTAAACAAAGCCTTATATCTCCGCATCAGAACATCGTAGAGACACGGGGGTTGGATCGTTTGACTCATGACTCGGAGGGTAATCACTAGTGGATGCAATTTTTTTCCCTAGCAACCAAATACAGTACCCTAGCAACAGAGTAAACAAAGCCTTATATCTCCGCATCAGAACATTGTAGAGACATGGGGTTTGGACCGTTTGACTCGTGACTCGGAGGGTAATCACTAGTGGATGCCATTTTTTTCCCTAGCAACCAAATACAGTACCCTAGCAACAGAGTAAACAAAGCCTTATATCTCCGCATCAGAACATCGTAGAGACACGGGGGTTGGACCGTTTGACTCGTGACTTAGAGTATAATCATATATTGTTCCCCGAAATTTGCCACGGCAAGCACCACTTCACATTTTCTTCAGGAAATGTACCTATCTAGTTATTATTATTATTATTATTCTTTTTCTGGACACTTTTTCGGCGCGTAACTCGTCCCGCACGGTTTAACGTAGTCCCATGAAAGAGGGCTCAAATCGACCGGATTATTGAGGAGAGGTGTGCTATGACTTTTATAAGCGATCGGGTGCAGGATTTCTGAAAGGGGGGCGAAAAACCACCCGAAAAATCCCATTGACTTAACATTGCGCCCAACTTTGACGAGTCATAGCTCCTCTCAAGGATTTTGTTGAAACATGTGGGTTACAACTTTTGAAGAGGGTGGTAGGCTCTGTAAAAACATGGATCACAGTGGGGTGTAAGTTGTACCCCTGGGGTGTAAGAGGTGCCCAAAAATGCCCAATGAAAAGTCAATGGGGCAAAATCCCATAGACTTACCATTGCAAAAATTTTGACGGGTTATAGGTACGAGTGAGGATTCCTTAGAAACATGTGGGTTACTAAATTTGAAAAGGGTGCTAGACTCTGTAAGAACATGGATCACAATGGGGTGTAAGTTGTACCCCTGGGGTGTAAGAGGCCCCCAAAATTTCCCATTGACTTATAATGGGGCAGGGAACACGCCCATATAAGGGAATAAAACCGTTCCAGATGGGATATCTTTGCTTTACAGTGTCGTAGAGATAAGTGGGTGGGCTCATTTTACTCGGGCATCCAATCAGTCTCTCAGGATCATCCCAGAGCTATTAAGCCACGCCCCTAGCAACAATTTTGGGCACCCTAGCAACATCTCCCATAGAGTGCCATTATAAAATGCCCAGATGGATATCTTTGCACCACAGTGTCATAGAGACATAGGGGTGGGCTCATTTTACTCAAGCATCCAATCAGTCTCTCAGGATCCTTAAAGACTTACTAAGCCACGCCCCTAGCAACCACTTTTGAGCACCCTAGCAACATAAAATTCAAACAGTTATATCTCGGCATCAGAACATCGTAGAGACACGGGGGTTGGACCGTTTTACTTGTGACTAGGCGTGTAACGATTGGGCACATCATTGGCCACTCCCAAGCCACGCCCCTAGCAACCAAATTTGAGCACCCTAGCAACTGAATAAACAAAGCCTTATATCTCCGCATCAGAACATCGTAGAGACACGGGGGTTGGACCGTTTTATTCGTGACTCGAAGGGTAATCACTAGTTAATGCCAAGAGGTGTTAAGCCACGCCCCTAGCAACCAAATATGAACACCCTAGCAACGGAATAAACAAAGCCTTATATCTCTGGATCCGAACATCATAGAGACATGGGGGTTGGGTGTTTGGGTCATGTTAGCTTCATGCTAGCTTCATGCTAGGTCATACTAGCTTCATGCTAGTTTCATGCTAGCTTTATGCTAATTTCATAATATATCTTGCTAACTTCATGCTAAATAATGTTAGCATCATGCTAGCTTGATGCTTATTTATGTTAGCATCATGCTAGCTTCATGCTAATTTATGTTAGCATCATGCTAGCTTCATGCTAATTCATGTTAACATAATGCTAGCTTCATGCTTCTTCATTTTAGCATTGTGCTAGCTTCATGCTAATTCATGTTAACATCGTGCTAGCTTCATGCTAATTCATGTTAGCATCGTGCTAGCTTCATGCTAATTCATGTTAGCATCGTGCTAGCTTCATGCTAATTCATGTTAACATCATGCTAGCTTTATGCTAATTCATGTTAGCTTCATGCTAGCTTTATGTTAATTCATGTTAGCATCATGCTAACTTCATGCTAATTCATGTTAGCTTCATGCTAATTCATGTTAGCATAATGGTAGCTTTATGCTAATTCATGCTAGCTTCATGCTAATTCATGTTAGCATCATGCTAGCTTCATGCTAATTCATGTTAGCATCATGCTAGCTTCATGCTAATCATGTTAGCTTCATGTTAATCATGCTAGCTTCATGTTAGCATCATGCTAATCATGCTAGCTTCATGTTAATCATGCTAACATCATGCTAGCTTCATGCTAATCATGTTAGCTTCATGCTAATCATTCTAGCTTCATGCTAGCTTCATGCTAATCATGCTAGCATCATGCTAGCTTCATGCAAATCATGCTAGCTTCATGCTAGCTTCATGCTAATCATGCTACCATCATGCTAGCTTCATGCTAATCATGCTAGCATCATGCTAGCTTCATGCTAATCATGTTAGCTTCATGCTAATCATGCTAACATCATGCTAGCTTCATGCTAATCATGCTAACATCATGTTAGCTTCATGCTAATCATGCTAGCATCATGCTAGCTTCATGCTAATCATGCTAGCATCATGCTAGCTTCATGCTAATCATGTTAGCTTCATGCTAATCATGCTAGCATCATGCTAGCTTCATGCTAATCATGCTAACATCATGCTAGCTTCATGCTAATCATGCTAGCATCATGCTAGCTTCATGCTAATCATGCTAGCATCATGCTAGCTTCATGCAAATCATGCTAGCTTCATGCTAGCTTCATGCTAATCATGCTACCATCATGCTAGCTTCATGCTAATCATGTTAGCATCATGCTAGCTTCATGCTAATCATGTTAGCTTTATGCTAATCATGCTAGCTTCATGTTAGCATCATGCTAATCATGCTAGCTTCATGCTAATCATGCTAACATCATGCTAGCTTCATGCTAATCATACTAGCATCATGCTAGCTTCATGCTAATCATGTTAGCTTCATGCTAATAATGCTAACTTCATGTTAGCATCATGCTAGCATCATGCTAACTTTATGCTAATCATGCTAGCTTCATGCTAGCTTCATGCTAATCATGCTAGCTTCATGCTAGCTTCATGCTAGCTTCATGCTAATCATGTTAGCATCATGCTAGCTTCATGCTAATCATGCTAACTTCATGCTAGCTTCATGCTAATCATGGTAGCTTCATGCTAGCTTCATGCTAATCGTGGTAACATCATGCAAATCATGCTAGCATCATGCTAGCTTCATGCTAACTTCATGCTAATCATGTTAGCATCATGCTAGCTTCATGCTAGCTTCATGCTAGCTTCATGCTAATCATGCTAGCTTCATGTTAACTTCATGGTAATCATGCTAGCTTCATGCTAACTTCATGGTAATCATGCTAATGTTAATCATGCTTAATGTTAATCATGCTAGCTTCATGTTAGCTTCATGGTAATCATGCTAACTTCATACTAACTTCATGCTAATCATGCTAGCTTCATGCTAATTATGCTCGCTTCATGCTAATCATGCTAGCTTCATTATCTCCGCATCAGAACATCGTAGAGACACGGGGGTTGGACCGTTTGACTCGTGACTCGGAGTGTAATCATTATGGGATGCCTATTTTTTCCCTAGCAACCAAATACAGTACCCTAGCAACAGAGTAAACAAAGCCTTATATCTCCGCATCAGAACATCGTAGAGACACGGGGGTTGGATCGTTTGACTCGTGACTCGGAGGGTAATCACTAGTGGATGCCATTTTTTTCCTTAGCAACCAAATACAGTACCCTAGCAACAGAGTAAACAAAGCCTTATATCTCCGCATCAGAACATCGTAGAGACACGGGGGTTGGACCGTTTGACTCATGACTCGGAGGGTAATCACTAGTGGATGCCATTTTTTCCCTAGCAACCAAATACAGTACCCTAGCAACAGAGTAAACAAACCCTTATATCTCCGCATCAGAACATCGTAGAGACACGGGGTTTGGACCGTTTGACTTGTGACTCGGAGTGTAATCACTAGTGGATGCCAATTTTCTCCCTAGCAACCAAAAACAGTACCCTAGCAACCGAATAAACAAAGCCTTATATCTTCGCATTAGAATATCGTAGAGACATGTGGGTTGAATTGTTTTACTTTTGGCTTGGAGTATAATCATATATTGTCCCCCGAAATTTGCCACGGCAAGCACCACTTCACATTTTCTTCAGGAAATGTACCTATCTAGTTATTATTATTATTATTATATTTTATTCTTACATCCGGACACTTTTTTCGGCGATTAACTCGTCCCGCACGCTTTGTTGTAGACCCATGAAAGAGGGCTCAAATCGACCGGATTATTGAGGAGAGGTGTGCTATGACTTTTATAAGGGATCGGGTGCAGGATTTCCGAAAGGGGGGCGAAAAACCACCCCAAAAATCCCATTGACTTAACATTGGGCCCAACTTTGATGGGTCATAGCTCCGCTCGTGGATTTTGTAGAAACATGTGGGTTACAACATTTGAAGAGGGTGGTAGGCTCTGTAAAAACATAGATCACAATGGGGTGTAAGTTGTACCCCTGGGGTGTAAGAGGTGCCCAAAAGTGTCCCAATGAAAAGTCAATGGGGCAAAATCCCATAGACGTACCATTGCAAAAATTTTGACGGGTCATAGGTCCGAGCCAGGATTTCATAGAAACATGTGGGTTACTAAATTTGAAGAGGGTGCTAGACTCTGTCAGGACGTACCCCACAATGGGGTGTAAGGTTACCATAGCAACCATTTTGGGCACCCTAGCAACCTATACCATTGACTGCCATTATAAAATGCCTAGATGGATATCTTCGCACCACAGTGTCATAGAGACATGGGGGTGGGCTCATTTTACTCAGGCATCCAATCAGTCTCTCAGGATCCTTACAGACTTACTAAGCCACGCCCCTAGCAACCACTTTTGAGCACCCTAGCAACATAAAATACAAACAGTTATATCTCGGCATCAGAACATCTTAGAGACACAGGGGTTGGACCGTTTTACTTGTGACTAGGGGTGTAACAATTGGGCACATCATTGGCCACTCCCAAGCCACGCCCCTAGCAACCAAATTTGAGCACCCTAGCAACCGAATAAACAAAGCCTTATATCTCCGCATCAGAACATCGTAGAGACACGGGGTTTGGACCGTTTTACTTGTGACTCGGAGTGTAATCACTGGGCACATCATTGGCCACTCCCAAGCCACGCCCCTAGCAACCAAATACAGTACCCTAGCAACAGAGTAAACAAAGCCTTATATCTCCACATCAGAACATCGTAGAGACACGGGGTTTGGACCGTTTTACTTGTGACTCGGAGTGTAATCACTGGGCACATCATTGGCCACTCCCAAGCCACGCCCCTAGCAACCAAATACAGTACCCTAGCAACAGAGTAAACAAAGCCTTATATCTCCGCATCAGAACATCGTAGAGACACGGGGGTTGGACCGTTTTACTTGTGACTCGGAGTGTAATCACTGGGCTCATCATTGGCCACTCCCAAGCCACGCCCCTAGCAACCAAATACAGTACCCTAGCAACAGAGTAAACAAAGCCTTATATCTCCGCATCAGAACATCGTAGAGACACGGGGGTTGGACCGTTTTACTTGTGACTCGGAGTGTAATCACTGGGCTCATCATTGGCCACTCCCAAGCCACGCCCCTAGCAACCAAATACAGTACCCTAGCAACAGAGTAAACAAAGCCTTATATCTCCGCATCAGAACATCGTAGAGACATGGCGGTTGGACAGTTTGACTCATAACTCGGAGGGTAATCACTAGTGGATGCCATTTTTTTCCCTAGCAACCAAATACAGTACCCTAGCAACAGAGTAAACAAAGCCTTATATCTCCGCATCAGAACACCGTAGAGGCATGGGGGTTGGACCGTTTGACTCATAACTCGGAGGGTAATCACTAGTGGATGCCATTTTTTCCCTAGCAACCAAATACAGTACCCTAGCAACAGAGTAAACAAAGCCTTATATCTCCGCATCAGAACATCGTAGAGACATGGGGTTTGGACCGTTTGACTCGTGACTCGGAGGGTAATCACTAGTGGATCCCATTTTTTTCCCTAGCAACTGAATACAGTACCCTAGCAACAGAGTAAACAAAGCCTTATATCTCCGCATCAGAACATCGTAGAGACACGGGGGTTGGACCGTTTGACTCATGACTCGGAGGGTAATCACTAGTGGATGCAATTTTTTTCCCTAGCAACCAAATACAGTACCCTAGCAACAGAGTAAACAAAGCCTTATATCTCCGCATCAGAACACCGTAGAGGCATGGGGGTTGGACCGTTTGACTCATAACTCGGAGGGTAATCACTAGTGGATGCCATTTTTTTCCCTAGCAACCAAATACAGTACCCTAGCAACAGAGTAAACAAAGCCTTATATCTCCGCATCAGAACATCGTAGAGACATGGGGTTTGGACCGTTTGACTCGTGACTCAGAGGGTAATCACTAGTGGATCCCATTTTTTTCCCTAGCAACCGAATACAGTACCCTAGCAACAGAGTAAACAAAGCCTTATATCTCCGCATCAGAACATCGTAGAGACACGGGGGTTGGACCGTTTGACTCATGACTCGGAGGGTAATCACTAGTGGATGCAATTTTTTTCCCTAGCAACCAAATACAGTGCCCTAGCAACAGAGTAAACAAAGCCTTATATCTCCGCATCAGAACATCGTAGAGACACGGGGTTTGGACCGTTTGACTCGTGACTCGGAGGGTAATCACTAGTGGATGCCATTTTTTTCCCTAGCAACCAAATACAGTACCCTAGCAACAGAGTAAACAAAGCCTTATATCTCCGCATCAGAACATCGTAGAGACACGGGGGTTGGATCGTTTGACTTTTGGCTTGGAGTATAATCATAAATTGTCCCACGAAACTTGCCACGGCAAGCACCACTCACATTTTCTTCAGGAAATGTACCTATCTAGTTATTAGTGGTGCTTGCATTTATGCAAGGCATCACTATTACTATTCCTCAGGGATATTATTATTATTATATTTTATTCTTATGTCTGCACACTTTTTCGGCGCGTAACTCGTCCCGCACGGTTTGTCGTAGACACATGAATGAGGGCTCAAATTGACCGGTTTATTGAGGAGAGGTGTGCTATGACTTTTATAAGCGATCGGGTGCAGGATTTCCGAAAGGGGGGCGAAAAACCACCACAAAAATCCCATTGACTTAACATTGGACCGAACTTTGACGGGTCATAGCTCCGCTCGAGGATATTGTAGAAACATGTGGGTTCTAACATTTGAAGAAGGCGGTAGGCTCTGTAAGAACATACATGACATTGGGGTGTTTGTTGTACCCCTGGGGTGTAAGAGGCACCCGAAATTTCCCTTTGACTTATAATGGGGCAGGAAACATGCCCATATAAGGGAATAAAAAAGTTCCAGATGGAATATCTTCGCTTTACAATGTCGTAGAGACATGGGGGTGGGCTCATTTTACTCAAACATCCAATCAATTTATCAGGATAGTCCCAGAGCTATTAAGCCACGCCCCTAGCAACCACTTTTAAGCACCCTAGCAACATAAAATTCAAACAGTTATATCTAGGCATCAGAACATCGTAGAATAACGGGGGTTGGATCGTTTTACTCGTGACTCGGAGTGTAATCACTGGCCACATCATTGGCCACTCCCAAGCCACGCCCCTAGCAACCAAATGTGAGCACCCTAGCAACAGAGTAAACAAAGCCTTATATCTTCGCATCAGAACATCGTAGAAACACGGGGGTTGGACCGTTTTACTTGTGACTCGGAGTGTAGCAACTGGTCACATCATTGGCCACTCACAAGCCCCGCCCCTAGCAACCAAATACAGTACCCTAGCAACGGAATAAACAAAGCCTTATATCTCTGCATCAGAACATCGTAGAGACACGGGGGTTGGACCGTTTTACTCGTGACTCGGCATGTAATCACTAGTGGATGCCAAGAGGTGTTAAGCCACGCCCCTAGCAACCAAATATGAACACCTAGCAACGGAATAAACAAAGCCTTATATCTCCACATCAGAACATCGTAGAGACATGGGGGTTGGACCGTTTGACTCGTGACTTACAGTGTAATCACTAGTGGATGCCAATTTTCTCCCTAGCAACCAAACCCAGTACCCTAGCAACGGATTAAACAAAGCCTTATATCTCCGCATCAGAACATCGTAGAGACACGGCGGTTGGTTTGTTTTACTTGTGTCTTGGAGTATAATCATATACTGTCCCCAGATATTTTGCCACGGCAAGCACCACTTCACATTTTCTTCAGGAAATGTACCTATCTAGTTAGTGGTGCTTGCATTTATGCAAGGCATCACTATTACTATTGCTCATACTTATTATTTATTTATATCTTTATTTATTATTCTTATATCTGGACACTTTTTCGGCGCGTAACTCGTCCCACACGGTTTGTCGTAGACCAATAAAACAGGGCTCAAAATGACCGGCTTATTGAGGACACGTCTGCTATGACTTTTATAAGGGATCGGGTGCAGGATTTCCGAAAGGGGGGCGAAAAACCACCCGAAAAATCCCATTGACTTAACATTGCGCCCAACTTTGACGAGTCATAGCTCCGCTCAAGGATTTTATAGAAACATGTGGGTTACAACATTTGAAGAGGGTGGTAGACTCTGTAACAACATGGATCACAATGGGGTGTAAGTTGTACCCCTGGGGTGTAAGAGGTGCCCAAAAATGCCCAATGAAAAGTCAATGGGGCAAAATCCCATAGACTTAACATTGGAAAAATTTTGACGCGTCATAGGTACGAGTGAGGATTTCATAGAAACATGTGGGTTACATTATTTGAAGAGGGTGGTAGGCTATGTAAGAACATACATGACATTGGGGTGTAAGTTGTACCCCTGGGGTGTAAGAGGCACCCGAAAATTCCCATTGACTTATAATGGGGCAGGAAACATGCCCATATAAGGGAATAAAAAAGTTCCAGATGGGATATCTTCGCTTTACAATGTCGTAGAGACACGGGGGTTGGACCGTTTTACTCATGACTCAGAGTGTAATCATTATGGGATGCCAATTTTTTCCCTAGCAACCAAATACAGTACCCTAGCAACAGAGTAAACAAAGCCTTATATCTCCGCACCAGAACATCGTAGAGACACGGGGGTTGGACCTTTTGACTTGTGACTCGGAGTGTAATCATTATGGGATGCCATTTTTTTCCCTAGCAACCAAATACAGTACCCTAGCAACAGAGTAAACAAAGCCTTATATCTCCGCACCAGAACATCGTAGAGACACGGGGGTTGGACCGTTTGACTTGTGACTCGGAGTGTAATCATTATGGGATGCCATTTTTTTCCCTAGCAACCAAATACAGTACCCTAGCAACAGAGTAAACAAAGCCTTATATCTCCGCATCAGAACATCGTAGAGACACGGGGGTTGGACCGTTTGACTCGTGACTCAGAGTGTAATCATTATGGGATGCCATTTTTTTCCCTAGCAACCAAATACAGTACCCTAGCAACAGAGTAAACAAAGCCTTATATCTCCGCATCAGAACATCGTAGAGACACGGGGGTTGGACCGTTTGACTCGTGAATCAGAGTGTAATCACTAGTGGATGCCAATTTTTTCCCTAGCAACCAAATACAGTACCCTAGCAACAGTGTAAACAAAGCCTTATATCTCCGCATCAGAACATCGTAGAGACACGGGGGTTGGACCGTTTTACCCGTGAATCGGCATGTAATCACTAGTGGATGCCAATTTTTTCCCTAGCAACCAAATACAGTACCCTAGCAACAGTGTAAACAAAGCCTTATAACTCAGCATCAGAACATCGTAGAGACACGGGGGTTGGACCGTTTTACTCGTGACTCGGCATGTAATCACTAGTGGATGCCAATTTTTTCCCTAGCAACCAAATACAGTACCCTAGCAACAGTGTAAACAAAGCCTTATATCTCTGCATCAGAACATCGTAGAGACACGGGGGTTGGACCGTTTTACTCGTGACTCGGCATGTAATCACTAGTGGATGCCAATTTTTTCCCTAGCAACCAAATACAGTACCCTAGCAACAGTGTAAACAAACCCTTATATCTCCGCATCAGAACATCGTAGAGACACGGGGGTTGGACCGTTTGACTTGTGACTTAGAGTGTAATCACCAGTGGATGCCAATTTTTTCCCTAGCAACCAAATACAGTACCCTAGCAACAGTGTAAACAAAGCCTTATATCTCCGCATCAGAACATCGTAGAGACACGGGGGTTGGACCGTTTAACTCGTGACTCTGAGTGTAATCACTAGTGGATAGTGGGTTGGAACGTTTTACTTTTGGGTTGGAGTATAATCATATATTGTCCCGAGAATTTTGCCACGGCAAGCACCACTTCACATTTTCTTCAGGAAATGTACCTATCTAGTTATTATTATTATTCTTCTTTTTCTGGACACTTTTTCGGCGCGTAACTCGTCCCGCACGCTTTGTCGTAGACCCATAAATTAGGGCTCAAATCGACCGGCTTATTGAGGAGAGGTGTGCTATGACTTTTATAAGCGATCGGGTGCAGGATTTCCGAAAGGGGGGCGAAAAACCACCCAAAAAATCCCATTGACTTAACATTGCGCCAAACTTTGACGAGTCATAGCTCCGCTCGAGGATTTTGTAGAAACATGTGGGTTACAACATTTGAAGAGGGTGGTAGGCTCTGTAAAAACATGGATCACAATGGGGTGTAAGTTGTACCCCTGGGGTGTAAGAGGTGCCCAAAAGTGCCCCAATGAAAAGTCAATGGGGCAAAATCCCATAGACTTACCATTGCAAAAATTTTGACGGGTCATAGGAGGCGAGCCAGGATTTCATAGAAACATGTGGGTTACTAAATTTGAAGAGGGTGCTAGACTCTGTCAGGACGTCCCCCACAATGGGGTGTAAGGTTACCATAGCAACCATTTTGGGCACCCTAGCAACCTATACCATAGACTGCCATTATAAAATGCCCGGATGGATATCTTTGCACCACAGTGTCATAGAGACATGGGGGTGGGCTCATTTTACTCAGGCATCCAATCAGTCTCTCAGGATCCTTACAGACTTACTAAGCCACGCCCCTAGCAACCACTTTTGAGCACCCTAGCAACATAAAATACAAACAGTAATATCTCGGCATCAGAACATCGTAGAGACACGGGGGTTGGACCGTTTTACTTGTGACTAGGGGTGTAACAATTGGGCACATCATTGGCCACTCCCAAGCCACGCCCCTAGCAACCAAATTTGAGCACCCTAGCAACCGAATAAACAAAGCCTTATATCTCCGCATCAGAACATCGTAGAGACACGGGGTTTGGACCGTTTTACTTGTGACTCGGAGTGTAATCACTGGGCACATCATTGGCCACTCCCAAGCAACGCCCCTAGCAACCAAATACAGTACCCTAGCAACAGAGTAAACAAAGCCTTATATCTCCGCATCAGAACATCGTAGAGACACAGGGGTTGGACCGTTTTACTTGTGACTCGGAGTGTAATCACTGGGCACATAATTGGCCACTCCCAAGCCACGCCCCTAGCAACCAAATACAGTACCCTAGCAACAGAGTAAACAAAGCCTTATATCTCCGCATCAGAACATTGTAGAGACACGGGGGTTGGACCGTTTTACTTGTGACTCGGAGTGTAATCACTGGGCACATCATTGGCCACTCCCAAGCCACGCCCCTAGCAACCAAATACAGTACCCTAGCAACAGAGTAAACAAAGCCTTATATCTCCACATCAGAACATCGTAGAGACATGGGGTTTGGACCGTTTGACTCGTGACTCGGAGGGTAATCACTAGTGGATGCCATTTTTTTCCCTAGCAACCAAATACAGTACCCTAGCAACAGAGTAAACAAAGCCTTATATCTCCGCATCAGAACATCGTAGAGACACGGGGGTTGGACCGTTTGACTCATGACTCGGAGGGTAATCACTAGTGGATGCAATTTTTTTCCCTAGCAACCAAATACAGTACCCTAGCAACAGAGTAAACAAAGCCTTATATCTCCGCATCAGAACATCGTAGAGACACGGGGGTTGGACCGTTTGACTCGTGACTCGGAGGGTAATCACTAGTGGATGCCATTTTTTTCCCTAGCAACCAAATACAGTACCCTAGCAACAGAGTAAACAAAGCCTTATATCTCCGCATCAGAACATCGTAGAGACACTGGGTTTGGACCGTTTGACTCGTGACTCGGAGTGTAATCACTAGTGTATGCCAATTTTCTCCCTAGCAACCAAATACATTACCCAAGCAACAGAGTAAACAAAGCCTTTTATCTCCACATCAGAACATCGCAGAGACACGGGGGTTGGACCGTTTGACTCGTATCTCGGAGTGTAATCACTAGTGGATGCCAATTTTTTCCCTAGCAACCAAATACAGTACCCTAGCAACAGAGTAAACAAAGCCTTATATCTCTGCATCAGAACATCGTAGAGACATGGGGGTTGGACCGTTTTACTTTTGGCTTGGAGTATAATCATAAATTGTCCCCTGAAATTTGCCACGGCAAGCACCACTCACATTTTCTTCAGGAAATGTACCTATCTAGTTATTATTAGTGGTGCTTGCATTTATGCAAGGCATCACTATTATTATTGCTCATACTTATTATTATTATATCTTATTATTCTTATGTCTGCACACTTTTTCGGCGCGTAACTCGTCCCACACGGTTTGTCGTAGACACACGAAAGAGGGCTCAAATTGACCGGATTATTGAGGAGAGGTGTGCTATGACTTTTATAAGAGATCGGGTGCAGGATTTCCGAAAGGGGGGCGAAAAACCACCCGAAAAATCCCATTGACTTAACATTGGGCCGAACTTTGACGGGTCATAGCTCCGCTCGAGGATTTGGTAGAAACATGTGGGTTATAACATTTGAAGAGGGTGGTAGGCTCTGTAAGAACATACATCACAATGGGGTGTAAGCTGTACCCCTGGGGTGTAAGAGGCACCCGAAATTTCCCATTGACTTATAATGGGGCAGGGAACACGCCCATATAAGGGAATAAAATCGTTCCAGATGGGATATCTTTGCTTTACAGTGTCGTAGAGATAAGTGGGTGGGCTCATTTTACTCGAGCATCCAATCAGTCTCTCAGGATCATCTCAGAGCTATTAAGCCACGCCCCTAGCAACCACTTTTGAGCACCCTAGCAACATTTCCCATAGACTGCCATTATAAAATGCCCAGATGGATATCTTTGCAGCACAGTGTCATAGAGACATGGGGGTGGGCTCATTTTACTCAGGCATGCAATCAGTCTCTCAGGATCCTTACATAGTTATTAAGCCACGCCCCTAGCAACCACTTTTGAGCACCCTAGCAACATAAAATTCAAACAGTTATATCTCGGCATCAGAACATAGTAGAGAAACTGGGGTTGGACCGTTTTACTTGTGACTCGGAGTATAATAACTAGCCACATCATTGGCCACTCCCAAGCCACGCCCCTAGCAACCAAATACAGTACCCTAGCAACAGAGTAAACAAAGCCTTATAACTCCACATCAGAACATCGTAGAGACATGGGGTTTGGACCGTTTGACTCATGACTCGGAGGGTAATCACTAGTGGATGCCATTTTTTTCCCTAGCAACCAAATACAGTACCCTAGCAACAGAGTAAACAAAGCCTTATATCTCCGCATCAGAACATCGCAGAGACACGGGGGTTGGACCGTTTGACTCGTATCTCGGAGTGTAATCACTAGTGGATGCCAATTTTTTCCCTAGCAACCAAATACAGTACCCTAGCAACAGAGTAAACAAAGCCTTATATCTCCGCATCAGAACATCGTAGAGACACGGGGGTTGGACCGTTTGACTCGTGACTCGGAGGGTAATCACTAGTGGATGCAATTTTTTTCCCTAGCAACCAAATACAGTACCCTAGCAACAGAGTAAACAAAGCCTTATATCTCCGCATCAGAACATCGTAGAGACACGGGGGTTGGACCGTTTGACTCGTGACTCGGAGGGTAATCACTAGTGGATGCCATTTTTTCCCCTAGCAACCAAATACAGTACCCTAGCAACAGAGTAAACAAAGCCTTATATCTCCGCATCAGAACATCGTAGAGACACGGGGTTTGGACCGTTTGACTCGTGACTCGGAGGGTAATCACTAGTGGATGCAATTTTTTTCCCTAGCAACCAAATACAGTACCCTAGCAACAGAGTAAACAAAGCCTTATATCTCCGCATCAGAACATCGTAGAGACACGGGGGTTGGACCGTTTGACTAGTGACTCAGAGTGTAATCATTATGGGATGCCAATTTTTTCCCTAGCAACCAAATACAGTACCCTAGCAACAGAGTAAACAAAGCCTTATATCTCCGCATCAGAACATCGTAGAGACACGGGGGTTGGACCGTTTGACTCGTGACTCAGAGTGTAATCACTAGTGGATGCCATTTTTTCCCCTAGCAACCAAATACAGTACCCTAGCAACAGAGTAAACAAAGCCTTATATCTCCGCATCAGAACATCGTAGAGACACGGGGTTTGGACCGTTTGACTCGTGACTCGGAGGGTAATCACTAGTGGATGCCATTTTATCCCTAGCAACCAAATACAGTACCCTAGCAACAGAGTAAACAAAGCCTTATATCTCCGCATCAGAACATCGTAGAGACACGGGGTTTGGACCGTTTGACTCGTGACTCGGAGGGTAATCACTAGTGGATGCCATTTTATCCCTAGCAACCAAATACAGTACCCTAGCAACAGAGTAAACAAAGCCTTATATCTCCGCATCAGAACATCGTAGAGACACGGGGGTTGGATCGTTTGAGTCGTGACTCGGAGGGTAATCACTAGTGGATGCCATTTTTTTCCTTAGCAACCAAATACAGTACCTTAGCAACAGAGTAAACAAAGCCTTATATCTCCGCATCAGAACATCGTAGAGACACGGGGGTTGGACCGTTTGACTCATGACTCGGAGGTTAATCACTAGTGGATGCCATTTTTTCCCTAGCAACCAAATACAGTACCCTAGCAACAGAGTAAACAAGCCCTTATATCTCCGCATCAGAACATCGTAGAGACACGGGGTTTGGACCGTTTGACTCGTGACTCGGAGTGTAATCACTAGTGGATGCCAATTTTCTCCCTAGCAACCAAATACATTACCCTAGCAACAGAGTAAACAAAGCCTTTTATCTCAACATCAGAACATCGCAGAGACACGGGGGTTGGACCGTTTGACTCGTATCTCGGAGTGTAATCACTAGTGGATGCCAATTTTTTCCCTAGCAACCAAATACAGTACCCTAGCAACAGAGTAAACAAAGCCTTATATCTCCGCATCAGAACATCGTAGAGACACGGGGTTTGGACCGTTTGACTCGTGACTCGGAGGGTAATCACTAGTGGATGCCATTTTATCCCTAGCAACCAAATACAGTACCCTAGCAACAGAGTAAACAAAGCCTTATATCTCCGCATCAGAACATCGTAGAGACACGGGGTTTGGACCGTTTGACTCGTGACTCGGAGGGTAATCACTAGTGGATGCCATTTTATCCCTAGCAACCAAATACAGTACCCTAGCAACAGAGTAAACAAAGCCTTATATCTCCGCATCAGAACATCGTAGAGACACGGGGGTTGGATCGTTTGAGTCGTGACTCGGAGGGTAATCACTAGTGGATGCCATTTTTTTCCTTAGCAACCAAATACAGTACCTTAGCAACAGAGTAAACAAAGCCTTATATCTCCGCATCAGAACATCGTAGAGACACGGGGGTTGGACCGTTTGACTCATGACTCGGAGGTTAATCACTAGTGGATGCCATTTTTTCCCTAGCAACCAAATACAGTACCCTAGCAACAGAGTAAACAAGCCCTTATATCTCCGCATCAGAACATCGTAGAGACACGGGGTTTGGACCGTTTGACTCGTGACTCGGAGTGTAATCACTAGTGGATGCCAATTTTCTCCCTAGCAACCAAATACATTACCCTAGCAACAGAGTAAACAAAGCCTTTTATCTCAACATCAGAACATCGCAGAGACACGGGGGTTGGACCGTTTGACTCGTATCTCGGAGTGTAATCACTAGTGGATGCCAATTTTTTCCCTAGCAACCAAATACAGTACCCTAGCAACAGAGTAAACAAAGCCTTATATCTCCGCATCAGAACATCGTAGAGACACGGGGGTTTGACCGTTTGACTCGTGACTCGGAGTGTAATCACTAGTGGATGCCAATTTTCTCCCTAGCAACCAAATACAGTACCCTAGCAACCGAATAAACAAAGCCTTATATCTTCGCATCAGAATATCGTAGAGACATGTGGGTTGAATTGTTTTACTTTTGGCTTGGAGTATAATCATATATTGTCCCCCGAAATTTGCCACGGCAAGCACCACTTCACATTTTCTTCAGGAAATGTACCTATCTAGTTATTATTATTATTATTAGTGGTGCTTGCATTTATGCAAGGCATCACTATTACTATCTTGCATACTTATTATGTTGGCTTGACAAAGCCAACATACTGATATTGCATTTAAACTTATTATTAGTGGTGCTTGCATTTATGCAAGGCATCACTATTATTATTCCCCATACTTATTATTATTATTCTTCTTTTTCTGGACACTTTTTCGGCGCGTAACTCGTCCCGCACGGTTTAACGTAGTCCCATGAAAGAGGGCTCAAATCGACCGGATTATTGAGGAGAGGTGTGCTATGACTTTTATAAGCGATCGGGTGCAGGATTTCTGAAAGGGGGGCGAAAAACCACCCGAAAAATCCCATTGACTTAACATTGCGCCCAACTTTGACGAGTCATAGCTCCGCTCGAGGATTTTATAGAAACATGTGGGTTACAACATTTGAAGAGGGTGGTAGGCTCTCTAAGAACATACATCATAATGGGGTGTAAGTTGTACCCCTGGGGTGTAAGAGGTGCCCAAAAATGCCTAATGAAAAGTCAATGGGGCAAAATCCCATAGACTTAACATTGCAAAAATTTTGACGGGTCATAGGTACGAGTGAGGATTCCTTAGAAACATGTGGGTTACTAAATTTGAAGAGGGTGGTAGGCTCTGTAAGAACATACATCACATTGGGGTGTAAGTTGTACCCCTGGGGTATAAGAGGCACCCGAAAATTCCCATTGACTTATAATGGGGCAGGAAACATGCCCATATAAGGGAATAAAACAGTTCCAGATGGGATATCTTTGGTTTACAGTGTCGTAGAGATAAGTGGGTGGGCTCATTTTACTCGGGCATCCAATCAGTCTCTCAGGATCATCTCAGAGCTATTAAGCCACGCCCCTAGCAACCACTTTTGAGCACCCTAGCAACCTATCCCATAGACTGCCATTATAAAATGCCCAGATGGATATCTTTGCACCACAGTGTCATAGAGACATGGGGGTGGGCTCATTTTAATCGGGCATCCAATCAGTCGCTCAGGATGCTTACAGAGTTACTAAGCCACGCCCCTAGCAACCACTTTTGAGCACCCTAGCAACATAAAATACAAACAGTTATATCTCGGCATCAGAACATCGTAGAGACACGGGGGTTGGACCGTTTTACTTGTGACTAGGGGTGTAACAATTGGGCACATCATTGGCCACTCCCAAGCCACGCCCCTAGCAACCAAATTTGAGCACCCTAGCAACCGAATAAACAAAGCCTTATATCTCCGCATCAGAACATCGTAGAGACACGGGGTTTGGACCGTTTTACTTGTAACTCGAAGTGTAATCACTGGGCACATCATTGGCCACTCCCAAGCCACGCCCCTAGCAACCAAATACAGTACCCTAGCAACAGAGTAAACAAAGCCTTATATCTCCGCATCAGAACATCGTAGAGACACGGGGGTTGGACCGTTTTACTTGTGACTCGGAGTGTAATCACTGAGCTCATCATTGGCCACTCCCAAGCCACGCCCATAGCAACCAAATACAGTACCCTAGCAACAGAGTAAACAAAGCCTTATATCTCCGCATCAGAACATCGTAGAGACATGGGGGTTGGACCGTTTGACTCATGACTCGGAGGGTAATCACTAGTGGATGCCATTTTTTTCCCTAGCAACCAAATACAGTACCCTAGCAACAGAGTAAACAAAGCCTTATATCTCCGCATCAGAACATCGTAGAGACATGGGGTTTGGACCGTTTGACTCGTGACTCGGAGGGTAATCACTAGTGGATCCCATTTTTTTCCCTAGCAACCAAATACAGTACCCTAGCAACAGAGTAAACAAAGCCTTATATCTCCGCATCAGAACATCGTAGAGACACGGGGTTTGGACCGTTTGACTCATGACTCGGAGGGTAATCACTAGTGGATGCTATTTTTTTCCCTAGCAACCAAATACAGTACCCTAGCAACAGAGTAAACAAAACCTTATATCTCCGCATCAGAACATCGTAGAGACACGGGGGTTGGACCGTTTGACTCGTGACTCGGAGGGTAATCACTAGTGGATGCCATTTTTTCCCTAGCAACCAAATACAGTACCCTAGCAACAGAGTAAACAAAGCCTTATATCTCCGCATCAGAACATCGTAAAGACACGGGGTTTGGACCGTTTGACTCGTGACTCGGAGGGTAATCACTAGTGGATGCCATTTTTTCCCCTAGCAACCAAATACAGTACCCTAGCAACAGAGTAAACAAAGCCTTATATCTCCGCATCAGAACATCGTAGAGACACGGGGGTTGGATCGTTTTACTTTTGGCTTGGAGTATAATCATACATTGTCCCCTGAAATTTGCCACGGCAAGCACCACTCACATTTTCTTCAGGAAATGTACCTATCTAGTTATTATTATTATTATTATTCTTTTTCTGGACACTTTTTCGGCGCGTAACTCGTCCCGCACGGTTTAACGTAGTCCCATGAAAGAGGGCTCAAATCGACCGGATTATTGAGGAGAGGTGTGCTATGACTTTTATAAGCGATCGGGTGCAGGATTTCTGAAAGGGGGGCGAAAAACCACCCGAAAAATCCCATTGACTTAACATTGCGCCCAACTTTGACGAGTCATAGCTCCTCTCAAGGATTTTGTTGAAACATGTGGGTTACAACTTTTGAAGAGGGTGGTAGGCTCTGTAAAAACATGGATCACAGTGGGGTGTAAGTTGTACCCCTGGGGTGTAAGAGGTGCCCAAAAATGCCCAATGAAAAGTCAATGGGGCAAAATCCCATAGACTTACCATTGCAAAAATTTTGACGGGTTATAGGTACGAGTGAGGATTCCTTAGAAACATGTGGGTTACTAAATTTGAAGAGGGTGGTAGACTCTGTAAGAACATGGATCACAATGGGGTGTAAGTTGTACCCCTGGGGTGTAAGAGGCCCCCAAAATTTCCCATTGACTTATAATGGGGCAGGGAACACGCCCATATAAGGGAATAAAACCGTTCCAGATGGGATATCTTTGCTTTACAGTGTCGTAGAGATAAGTGGGTGGGCTCATTTTACTCGGGCATCCAATCAGTCTCTCAGGATCATCCCAGAGCTATTAAGCCACACCCCTAGCAACAATTTTGGGCACCCTAGCAACATCTCCCATAGAGTGCCATTATAAAATGCCCAGATGGATATCTTTGCACCACAGTGTCATAGAGACATGGGGGTGGGCTCATTTTACTCAAGTATCCAATCAGTCTCTCAGGATCCTTAAAGACTTACTAAGCCACGCCCCTAGCAACCACTTTTGAGCACCCTAGCAACATAAAATTCAAACAGTTATATCTCGGCATCAGAACATCGTAGAGACACGGGGGTTGGACCGTTTTACTTGTGACTAGGCGTGTAACAATTGGGCACATCATTGGCCACTCCCAAGCCACGCCCCTAGCAACCAAATTTGAGCACCCTAGCAACTGAATAAACAAAGCCTTATATCTCCGCATCAGAACATCGTAGAGACACGGGGGTTGGACCGTTTTATTCGTGACTCGAAGGGTAATCACTATTTAATGCCAAGAGGTGTTAAGCCACGCCCCTAGCAACCAAATATGAACACCCTAGCAACGGAATAAACAAAGCCTTATATCTCTGGATCCGAACATCATAGAGACATGGGGGTTGGGTGTTTGGGTCTTGTTAGCTTCATGCTAGCTTCATGCTAGGTCATACTAGCTTCATTCTAGTTTCATGCTAGCTTTATGCTAATTTCATAATATATCTTGCTAACTTCATGCTAAATAATGTTAGCATCATGCTAGCTTGATGCTTATTTATGTTAGCATCATGCTAGCTTCATGCTAATTCATGTTAACATAATGCTAGCTTCATGCTTCTTCATTTTAGCATTGTGCTAGCTTCATGCTAATTCATGTTAACATCGTGCTAGCTTCATGCTAATTCATGTTAGCATCGTGCTAGCTTCATGCTAATTCATGTTAGCATCGTGCTAGCTTCATGCTAATTCATGTTAACATCATGCTAGCTTTATGCTAATTCATGTTAGCTTCATGCTAGCTTTATGTTAATTCATGTTAGCATCATGCTAACTTCATGCTAATTCATGTTAGCTTCATGCTAATTCATGTTAGCATAATGGTAGCTTTATGCTAATTCATGCTAGCTTCATGCTAATTCATGTTAGCATCATGCTAGCTTCATGCTAATCATGTTAGCTTCATGTTAATCATGCTAGCTTCATGTTAGCATCATGCTAATCATGCTAGCTTCATGTTAATCATGCTAACATCATGCTAGCTTCATGCTAATCATGTTAGCTTCATGCTAATCATTCTAGCTTCATGCTAGCTTCATGCTAATCATGCTAGCTTCATGCAAATCATGCTAGCTTCATGCTAGCTTCATGCTAATCATGCTACCATCATGCTAGCTTCATGCTAATCATGCTAACATCATGCTAGCTTCATGCTAATCATGTTAGCTTCATGCTAATCATGCTAGCATCATGCTAGCTTCATGCTAATCATGCTAGCTTCATGCTAATCATGCTAGCATCATGCTAGCTTCATGCTAATCATGCTAGCATCATGCTAGCTTCATGCAAATCATGCTAGCTTCATGCTAGCTTCATGTTAATCATGCTACCATCATGCTAGCTTCATGTTAATCATGCTAGCATCATGCTAACTTCATGCTAATCATGTTAGCTTCATGCTAATCATGCTAGCTTCATGTTAGCATCATGCTAATCATGTTAGCTTCATGCTAATCACGTTAACATCATGCTAGCTTCATGCTAATCATACTAGCATCATGCTAGCTTCATGCTAATCATGTTAGCTTCATGCTAATAATGCTAACTTCATGTTAGCATCATGCTAACATCATGCTAACTTCATGCTAATCATGCTAGCTTCATGCTAGCTTCATGCTAATCATGCTAGCTTCATGCTAACATCATGCTAGCTTCATGCTAATCATGTTAGCATCATGCTAGCTTCATGCTAATCATGCTAGCTTCATGCTAGCTTCATGCTAATCATGGTAGCTTCATGCTAGCTTCATGCTAATCGTGGTAGCATCATGAAAATCATGCTAGCATCATGCTAGCTTCATGCTAACTTCATGCTAATCATGTTAGCTTCATGCTAGCTTCATGCTAATCATGCTAGCTTCATGTTAACTTCATGGTAATCATGCTAGCTTCATGCTAACTTCATGGTAATCATGCTAATGTTAATCATGCTTAATGTTAATCATGCTAGCTTCATGTTAGCTTCATGCTAATCATGCTAGCTTCATTATCTCCGCATCAGAACATCGTAGAGACACGGGGGTTGGACCGTTTGACTCGTGACTCGGAATGTAATCATTATGGGATGCCTATTTTTTCCCTAGCAACCAAATACAGTACCCTAGCAACAGAGTAAACAAAGCCTTATATCTCCGCATCAGAACATCGTAGAGACACGGGGGTTGGATCGTTTGACTCGTGACTCGGAGGGTAATCACTAGTGGATTCCATTTTTTTCCTTAGCAACCAAATACAGTACCCTAGCAACAGAGTAAACAAAGCCTTATATCTCCGCATCAGAACATCGTAGAGACACGGGGGTTGGACCGTTTGACTCATGACTCGGAGGGTAATCACTAGTGGATGCCATTTTTTCCCTAGCAACCAAATACAGTACCCTAGCAACAGAGTAAACAAACCCTTATATCTCCGCATCAGAACATCGTAGAGACACGGGGTTTGGACCGTTTGACTTGTGACTCGGAGTGTAATCACTAGTGGATGCCAATTTTCTCCCTAGCAACCAAATACAGTACCCTAGCAACCGAATAAACAAAGCCTTATATCTTCGCATTAGAATATCGTAGAGACATGTGGGTTGAATTGTTTTACTTTTGGCTTGGAGTATAATCATATATTGTCCCCCGAAATTTGCCACGGCAAGCACCACTTCACATTTTCTTCAGGAAATGTACCTATCTAGTTATTATTATTCTTCTGAGACTATTTTTCTGCAGCTAACTCGTCCTACAGCTTTCAAGCTACATCCACCAAATTTTCCACGGACATTCAAACTGGTCTGACGAAGCGGGCTATATCTTTTCAAAGGGATCCGACTTATAGAATTCCTAAAATGGGACATCAAAATTCCGAAAGTCCCATTGACTTAACATTGGACAAACTTTGACGGGTCATAGCTGCGAGTGAGAAACTTGTAGAAACTTGTGGCTTACCACATTTAAGGAGGCTGACAGGCTGTGTAAGAACATACCTCACAATGGGGTGTAAGCTGTACCCCTGGGGTGTAAGAGGCCCCCAAAATTTCCCATTGACTTATAATGGGGCAGGAAACATGCCCATAAAAGGGAATAAAAGCGTCCCAGATGGAATATCTTCACTTTAGAGTGTCTTAGAGACATGGGGGTGGGCTCATTTTACTCAAGCATCCAATCAGTCTCTTAGGATCACCCCAGAGCTATTAAGCCACGCCCCTAGCAACAATTTTGGGTACCCTAGCAACATCTCCCATAGACTACCATTATAAAAAGCCCAGATGGATATCTTTGCAGCACAGTGTCATAGAGACATGGGGGTGGGCTTATTTTACTAAGGCATCCAATCAGTCTCTTAGGATTCTTATTGAGCTATTAAGCCACGCCCCTAGCAACCAAATATAAGCACCCTAGCAACATAATAAACAAAGCCTTATATCTCTGGATCCGAACATCATAGAGACACAGGGGTTGGGTCTTTTGCTCATGTTAGCTTCATGCTAGCTTCATGCTAAGTCATACTAGCTTCATGCTAGCTTTATGCTAATTTCATAATAAATCTTGCTAACTTCATGGTAAATCATGTTAGCATCATGCTAGCTTCATGCTAATTAATGTTAGCATCATGCTAGCTTTGTGCTAATTAATGTTAGCATCATGCTAGCTTCATGCTAATTAATGTTAGCATCATGCTAGCTTCATGCTAATTAATGTTAGCATCATGCTAACTTCATGCTAATTATTGTTAGCATCATGCTAGCTTCATGCTAATTAATGTTAGCATCATGCTAGCTTCATGCTAATTAATGTTAGCATCATGCTAGCTTCGTGCTAATTAATGTTAGCATCATGCTAGCTTTATGCTAATTAATGTTAGCATCATGCTAGCTTCATGCTAATTAATGTTAGCATCATGCTAGCTTCATGCTAATTATTGTTAGCATCATGCTAGCTTCATGCTAATTAATGTTAGCATCATGCTAGTTTCATGCTAATTAATGTTAGCATCATGCTAGTTTCATGCTAATTAATGTTAGCATCATGCTAGCTTCATGCTAATTCATGTTAACTTCATGCTAACTTCATGTTAAGTCATGTTAGCATCATGCTAGCTTCATGCTAATTCATGTTAGCATCATGTTAGCTTCATGCTAATTCATGTTAGCTTCATGCTAGCTTCATGCTAATTCATGTTAGCATCATGCTAGCTTCATGCTAATTCATGTTAACATCATGCTAGCTTCATGCTAACTTCATGCTAATTCATGTTAGCTTCATGCTAATTCATGTTAGCATCATGCTAGCTTCATGCTAATTCATGTTAGCATCATGCTAGCTTCATGCTAATTCATGTTAGCATCATGCTAGCTTCATGCTAATTCATGTTAGCATCATGCTAGCTTCATGCTAATTCATGTTAGCATCATGCTAGCTTCATGCTAATCATGTTAGCATCATGTTAGCTTCATGCTAATCATGATAACATCATGGTAGCTTCATGCTAACATCATGCTAGCTTCATGCTAATCATGCTAACATCATGCTAGCTTCATGTTAATCATGTTAGCTTCATGCTAATCATGCTAACATCATGTTAGCTTCATGCTAATCATGCTAACATCATGTTAGCTTCATGCTAATCATGCTAGCTTCATGCTTAATCATGCTAGCTTCATACTTAAACATACTAAGAGCCAGATAGCCTTTTAAACTAAACTTCTGTCAAACCGTTTTAAAAGTTCAGGCTACGCTTTGTCAAGCCAACATAAAGTTTGTCAACAAACTTTTCTATCTAGTTATTATTATAATTAGTGGTGCTTGCATTTATGCAAGGCATCACTATTACTATTGCTCATACTTATTATTATTATTATAATTATGTTGGCTTGAAAAAGCCAACATACTGTTGTTGTATCTAAACTTATTATTATTATTATTCTTATGCTCCCCCACTTTTTCTGACTGTAACTCCTCCTAGAGCTTTCAAGCTACACCCACAAAACTTTACAAAACTTTTAAGACTGGTCCGTAGATTTATGCTATGACTTTTCTAACTGATGGGACCTTCCGAATTCCTAAACGGGGGGCTCAAACACCCCAAAATTTCCATTGACTTAACATTGAGACAAACTTTGACGAGTCATAGCTGCGAGTGAGAAACTTGTAGAAACTTGTGGGTTACCACATTTAAGGAGGCTGACAGGCTCTGTAAGAACATACATCACAATGGGGTGTAAGCTGTACCCCTGGGGTGTAAGAGGCCCCCAAAATTTCCCATTGACTTGTAATGGGGCAGGAAACATGCCCATATAAAGGAATAAAAGCATCCCAGATGGAATATCTTCACTTTAGAGTGTCGTAGAGACATGGGGGTTGGACCGTTTTACTTGTGGCTTGAAGGTTGATCATTATGGGATGCCAATTTTCTCCCTAGCAACCAAACTTAGTACCCTAGCAACGGAATAAACAAAGCCTTATATCTCAGCATCAGAACATCATAGAGACACGGGGGTTGGACCGTTTTACTTGTGGCTTGAAGGTTGATCATTATGGGATGCCAATTTCCTCCCTAGCAACCAAACTTAGTACCCTAGCAACGGAATAAACAAAGCCTTATATCTCCGCTTCAGAACATCATAGAGACACGGGGGTTGGACCGTTTTACTTGTGGCTTGAATGTTGATCATTATGGGATGCCAATTTTCTCCCTAGCAACCAAACTTAGTACCCTAGCAACGGAATAAACAAAGCCTTATATCTCCGCTTCAGAACATCATAGAGACACGGGGGTTGGACCGTTTTACTTGTGGCTTGAAGGTTGATCATTATGGGATGCCAATTTTCTCCCTAGCAACCAAACTTAGTACCCTAGCAACGGAATAAACAAAGCCTTATTTCTCCGCTTCAGAACATCTTAGAGACACGGGGGTTGGACCGTTTTACTTGTGGCTTGAAGGTTGATTATTATGGGATGCCAATTTCCTCCCTAGCAACCAAACTTAGTACCCTAGCAACGGAATAAACAAAGCCTTATATCTCAGCATCAGAACATTGTAGAGACACAGGGGTTGGACCGTTTTACTTGTGGCTTTAAGTGTGATCATTATGGGATGCCATTTTTCTCCCTAGCAACCAAACTTAGTACCCTAGCAACGGAATAAACAAAGCCTTATATCTCCGCATTAGAACATCATAGAGACACGGGGGTTGGACCGTTTTACTTGTGGCTTAAAGGTTGATCATTATGGGATGCAAATTTTCTCCCTAGCAACCAAACTTAGTACCCTAGCAACGGAATAAACAAAGCCTTATATCTCCGCTTCAGAACATCATAGAGACACGGGGGTTGGACCGTTTTACTTGTGGCATGAAGGTTGATCATTATGGGATGCCAATTTTCTCCCTAGCAACCAAACTTAGTACCCTAGCAACGGAATAAACAATGCCTTATATCTCCGCTTCAGAACATCATAGAGACACGGGGGTTGGACCGTTTTACTTGTGGCTTGAAGGTTGATCATTATGGGATGCCAATTTTCTCCCTAGCAACCAAACTAAGTACCCTAGCAACGGAATAAACAAAGCCTTATATCTCTGCTTCAGTACATCATAGAGACACGGGGGTTGGACCGTTTTACTTGTGGCTTGAAGGTTGATCATTATGGGATGCCAATTTTCTCCCTAGCAACCAAACTTAGTACCCTAGCAACGGAATAAACAAAGCCTTATATCTCCGCTTCAGAACATCATAGAGACACGGGGGTTGGACCGTTTTACTTGTGGCTTGAAGGTTGACCATTATGGGATGCCAATTTTCTCCCTAGCAACCAAACTAAGTACCCTAGCAACGGAATAAACAAAGCCTTATATCTCCGCTTCAGAACATCATAGAGACACGGGGGTTGGACAGTTTTACTTGTGGCTTGAAGGTTGATCATTATGGGATGCCAATTTTCTCCCTAGCAACCAAACTTAGTACCCTAGCAACGGAATAAACAAAGCCTTATATCTCCGCTTCAGAACATCATAGAGACACGGGGGTTGGACCGTTTTACTTGTGGCTTGAAGGTTGATCATTATGGGATGCCAATTTTCTCCCTAGCAACCAAACTTAGTACCCTAGCAACGGAATAAACAAAGCCTTATATCTCCGCTTCAGAACATCATAGAGACACGGGGGTTGGACCGTTTTACTTGTGGCTTGAAGGTTGATCATTATGGGATGCCATTTTTCTCCCTAGCAACCAAACTTAGTACCCTAGCAACGGAATAAATGTTAGCTTCATTCTAGCTTCATGCTAATCATGTTAGCTTCATGCTAGCTTCCTGCTAATCATGTTAGCTTCATGTTAGCTTCATGCTAATCATGTTAGCTTCATGCTAGCTTCATACTGATCATGCTAACATCATGCTAGCTTCATGCTAATCATGCTAGCTTCATGCTAATCATGCTAGCTTCATGCTAATCATGCTAACAGCCAGATAGCCTACTAAAATAAACTTCTGTCAAACCATTTTAAATGTTCAGGCTACGCTTTTTCAAGCCAACATAAAGTTTGTCTTCAAACTTTACTATCTAGTTATTATTAGTGGTGCTTGCATTTATGCAAAGCATCACTATTATTATTGCTCAGGGATATTATTATTATTATTATTATTATTCTTATGTCTGCACACTTTTTCGGCGCGTAACTCGTCCCGCACGGTTTGCCGTAGTCCCATGAAAGAGGGCTCAAATCGACCGGTTTTTTGAGGAGATGGTGGCTATGACTTTTATAAGCGGTCGGGTGCAGAATTTCCGAAAGGGGGGCAAAAAACCACCCGAAAAATCCCATTGACTTAACATTACGCCAAACTTTGACAAGTCATAGCTCCGCTCGAGGATTTTGTAGAAACATGTGGGTTACAACATTTGAAGAGGGTGGTAGACTCTGTAAGAACATACATCACAATGGGGTGTAAGTTGTACCCCTGGGGTGTAAGAGGTGCCCAAAAATGCCCAATGAAAAGTCAATGGGGGAAAATCCCATAGACTTAACATTGCAAAAACTTTGACGGGTCACAGGTCCGAGCGAGGATTTCGTAGAAACATGTGGGTTACTAAATTTGAAGAGGGTGCTAGACTCTGTCAGGACGTCCCCCGCAATGGGGTTGTAATGTTACCCTAGCAACCATTTTGGGCACCCTAGCAACCTATCCCATAGACTGCCATTACAAAATGCCCAGATGGATATCTTTGCACCACAGTGTCACAGAGACATGGGGGTGGGCTCATTTTACTCAGGCATCCAATCAGCCCCTCAAGACCCTTGCAGAGTTACTAAGCCACGCCCCTAGCAACCACTTTTGAGCACCCTAGCAACATAAAATTCAAACAGTTATATCTCGGCATCAGAACATCGTAGCGACACGGGGGTTGGACCGTTTTACTTGTGACTCGGAGTGTAATCACTTGCCACATCATTGGCCACTCCCAAGCCACGCCCCTAGCAACCAAATATGAGCACCCTAGCAACGGAATAAACAAATCGTTATATCTCCGCATCAGAAAATCGTAGAGACACGGGGGTTGGACCGTTTTACTCGTGACTCAGAGGGTAATCATTAGTGGATGCCAAGAGGTATTAAGCCACGCCCCTAGCAACCAAATATGAGCACCCTAGCAACCCAATAAACAAAGCCTTATATCTCCGCATCAGAAAATCGTAGAGACACGGGGGTTGGACCGTTTTACTCATGACTCAGAGGGTAATCACTAGTGGATGCCAAGTTGTATTAAGCCACGCCCATAGCAACCAAATATGAGCACCCTAGCAACGGAATAAACAAATCGTTATATCTCTGCATCAGAAAATCGTAGAGACACGGGGGTTGGACCGTTTTACTCGTGACTCAGAGGGTAATCATTAGTGGATGCCAAGAGGTATTAAGCCACGCCCCTAGCAACCAAATATGAGCACCCTAGCAACCGAATAAACAAAGCCTTATATCTCCGCATCAGAAAATCGTAGAGACACGGGGGTTGGACCGTTTTACTCGTGACTCAGAGGGAAATCAGTAGTGGATGCCAAGAGGTATTAAGCCACGCCCCTAGCAACCAAATATGAGCACCCTAGCAACCGAATAAACAAATCATTATATCTCCACATCAGAAAATCGTAGAGACACGGGGGTTGGACCGTTTTACTCGTGACTTGGAGTGTTATCACTGGTGGATGCCAATTTTCTCCCTAGCAACCAAATACAGTACCCTGGCAACAGAGTAAACAAAGCCTTATATCTCCGCATCAGAACATCATAGAGACACTGGGGTGGACCGTTTTACTTTTGGCTTGGAGTATAATCATAAATTGTCCCTCGAAATTTGCCACGGCAAGCACCACTTCACATTTTCTTCAGGAAATGTACCTATCTAGTTATTATTATTATTATTATTCTTCTTTTTCTGGACACTTTTTCGGCGCGTAACTCGTCCCGCACGCTTTGTCGTAGACCCATAAATTAGGGCTCAAATCGACCGGCTTATTGAGGAGAGGTGTGCTATGACTTTTATAAGCGATCGGGTGCAGGATTTCCGAAAGGGGGGCGAAAAACCACCCAAAAAATCCCATTGACTTAACATTGCGCCCAACTTTGACGAGTCATAGCTCCGCTCGTGGATTTTGTAGAAACATGTGGGTTACAACATTTGAAGAGGGTGGTAGGCTCTGTAAGAACATGGATCACAATGGGGTGTAAGTTGTACCCCTGGGGTGTAAGAGGTGCCCAAAAGTGCCCCAATGAAAAGTCAATGGGGCAAAATCCCATAGACTTACCATTGCAAAAATTTTGACGGGTCATAGGTCCGAGCCAGGATTTCATAGAAACATGTGGGTTACTAAATTTGAAGAGGGTGCTAGACTCTGTCAGGACGTCCCCCACAATGGGGTGTAAGGTTACCATAGCAACCATTTTGGGCACCCTAGCAACCTATACCATAGACTGCCATTATAAAATGCCCGGATGGATATCTTTGCACCACAGTGTCATAGAGACATGGGGGTGGGCTCATTTTACTCAGGCATCCAATCAGTCTCACAGGATCCTTACAGACTTACTAAGCCACGCCCCTAGCAACCACTTTTGAGCACCCTAGCAACATAAAATACAAACAGTTATATCTCGGCATCAGAACATCGTAGAGACACGGGGGTTGGACCGTTTTACTTGTGACTAGGGGTGTAACAATTGGGCACATCATTGGCCACTCCCAAGCCACGCCCCTAGCAACCAAATTTGAGCACCCTAGCAACCGAATAAACAAAGCCTTATATCTCCGCATCAGAACATCGTAGAGACACGGGGTTTGGACCGTTTTACTTGTGACTCGGAGTGTAATCACTGGGCACATCATTGGCCACTCCCAAGCCACGCCCCTAGCAACCAAATACAGTACCCTAGCAACAGAGTAAACAAAGCCTTATATCTCCGCATCAGAACATCGTAGAGACACGGGGGTTGGACCGTTTTACTTGTGACTCGGAGTGTAATCACTGGGCACATAATTGGCCACTCCCAAGCCACGCCCCTAGCAACCAAATACAGTACCCTAGCAACAGAGTAAACAAAGCCTTATATCTCCGCATCAGAACATCGTAGAGACACGGGGGTTGAACCGTTTTACTTGTGACTCGGAGTGTAATCACTAGGCACATCATTGGCCACTCCCAAGCCACGCCCCTAGCAACCAAATACAGTACCCTAGCAACAGAGTAAACAAAGCCTTATATCTCCACATCAGAACATCGTAGAGACACGGGGGTTGGACCGTTTTACTTGTGACTCGGAGTGTAATCACTAGGCACATCATTGGCCACTCCCAAGCCACGCCCCTAGCAACCAAATACAGTACCCTAGCAACAGAGTAAACAAAGCCTTATAACTCCGCATCAGAACATCGTAAAGACATGGGGGTTGGACCGTTTGACTCGTGACTCGGAGGGTAATCACTAGTGGATGCCATTTTTTCCCCTAGCAACCAAATACAGTACCCTAGCAACAGAGTAAACAAAGCCTTATATCTCTGCTTCAGAACATCGTAGAGACACGGGGGTTGGACCGTTTTACTTTTGGCTTGGAGTATAATCATAAATTGTCCCCTGAAATTTGCCACGGCAAGCACCACTCACATTTTCTTCAGGAAATGTACCTATCTAGTTATTATTATTATTCTTCTTTTTCTGGACACTTTTTCAGCGCGTAACTCGTCCCGCACGCTTTGTCGTAGACCCATAAATTAGGGCTCAAATCGACCGGCTTATTGAGGAGAGGTGTGCTATGACTTTTATAAGCGATCGGGTGCAGGATTTCCGAAAGGGGGGCGAAAAACCACCCAAAAAATCCCATTGACTTAACATTGCGCCCAACTTTGACGAGTCATAGCTCCGCTCGAGGATTTTGTAGAAACATGTGGGTTACAACATTTGAAGAGGGTGGTAGGCTCTGTAAGAACATGGATCACAATGGGGTGTAAGTTGTACCCCTGGGGTGTAAGAGGTGCCCAAAAGTGCCCCAATGAAAAGTCAATGGGGCAAAATCCCATAGACTTACCATTGCAAAAATTTTGACGGGTCATAGGTCCGAGCCAGGATTTCATAGAAACATGTGGGTTACTAAATTTGAAGAGGGTGCTAGACTCTGTCAGGACGTCCCCCACAATGGGGTGTAAGGTTACCATAGCAACCATTTTGGGCACCCTAGCAACCTATACCATAGACTGCCATTATAAAATGCCCGGATGGATATCTTTGCACCACAGTGTCATAGAGACATGGGGGTGGGCTCATTTTACTCAGGCATCCAATCAGTCTCTCAGGATCCTTACAGACTTACTAAGCCACGCCCCTAGCAACCACTTTTGAGCACCCTAGCAACATAAAATACAAACAGTTATATCTCGGCATCAGAACATCGTAGAGACACGGGGGTTGGACCGTTTTACTTGTGACTAGGGGTGTAACAATTGGGCACATCATTGGCCACTCCCAAGCCACGCCCCTAGCAACCAAATTTGAGCACCCTAGCAACCGAATAAACAAAGCCTTATATCTCCGCATCAGAACATCGTAGAGACACAGGGTTTGGACCGTTTTACTTGTGACTCGGAGTGTAATCACTGGGCACATCATTGGCCACTCCCAAGCCACGCCCCTAGCAACCAAATACAGTACCCTAGCAACAGAGTAAACAAAGCCTTATATCTCCGCATCGGAACATCGTAGAGACACGGGGGTTGGACCGTTTTACTTGTGACTCGGAGTGTAATCACTGGGCACATAATTGGCCACTCCCAAGCCACGCCCCTAGCAACCAAATACAGTACCCTAGCAACAGAGTAAACAAAGCCTTATATCTCCGCTTCAGAACATCGTAGAGACATGGGGGTTGGACCGTTTTACTTGTGACTCGGAGTGTAATCACTAGGCACATCATTGGCCACTCCCAAGCCACGCCCCTAGCAACCAAATACAGTACCCTAGCAACAGAGTAAACAAAGCCTTATATCTCCACATCAGAACATCGTAGAGACACGGGGGTTGGACCGTTTTACTTGTGACTCGGAGTGTAATCACTAGGCACATCATTGGCCACTCCAAAGCCACGCCCCTAGCAACCAAATACAGTACCCTAGCAACAGAGTAAACAAAGCCTTATAACTCCGCATCAGAACATCGTAAAGACATGGGGGTTGGACCGTTTGACTCGTGACTCGGAGGGTAATCACTAGTGGATGCCATTTTTTCCCCTAGCAACCAAATACAGTACCCTAGCAACAGAGTAAACAAAGCCTTATATCTCTGCTTCAGAACATCGTAGAGACACGGGGGTTGGACCGTTTTACTTTTGGCTTGGAGTATAATCATAAATTGTCCCCTGAAATTTGCCACGGCAAGCACCACTCACATTTTCTTCAGGAAATGTACCTATCTAGTTATTATTATTATTCTTCTTTTTCTGGACACTTTTTCGGCGCGTAACTCGTCCCGCACGCTTTGTCGTAGACCCATAAATTAGGGCTCAAATCGACCGGCTTATTGAGGAGAGGTGTGCTATGACTTTTATAAGCGACCGGGTGCAGGATTTCCGAAAGGGGGGCGATAAACCACCCAAAAAATCCCATTGACTTAACATTGCGCCCAACTTTGACGAGTCATAGCTCCGCTCGAGGATTTTGTAGAAACATGTGGGTTACAACATTTGAAGAGGGTGGTAGGCTCTGTAAAAACATAGATCACAATGGGGTGTAAGTTGTACCCCTGGGGTGTAAGAGGTGCCCAAAAGTGCCCCAATGAAAAGTCAATGGGGCAAAATCCCATAGACTTACCATTGCAAAAATTTTGACGGGTCATAGGTCCGAGCCAGGATTTCATAGAAACATGTGGGTTACTAAATTTGAAGAGGGTGCTAGACTCTGTCAGGACGTCCCCCACAATGGGGTGTAAGGTTACCATAGCAACCATTTTGGGCACCCTAGCAACCTATACCATAGACTGCCATTATAAAATGCCCGGATGGATATCTTTGCACCACAGTGTCATAGAGACATGGGGGTGGGCTCATTTTACTCAGGCATCCAATCAGTCTCTCAGGATCCTTACAGACTTACTAAGCCACGCCCCTAGCAACCACTTTTGAGCACCCTAGCAACATAAAATACAAACAGTTATATCTCGGCATCAGAACATCGTAGAGACACGGGGGTTGGACCATTTTACTTGTGACTAGGGGTGTAACAATTGGGCACATCATTGGCCACTCCGAAGCCACGCCCCTAGCAACCAAATTTGAGCACCCTAGCAACCGAATAAACAAAGCCTTATATCTCCGCATCAGAACATCGTAGAGACACGGGGTTTGGACCGTTTTACTTGTGACTCGGAGTGTAATCACTGGGCACATCATTGGCCACTCCCAAGCCACGCCCCTAGCAACCAAATACAGTACCCTAGCAACAGAGTAAACAAAGCCTTATATCTCCGCATCAGAACATCGTAGAGACACGGGGGTTGGACCGTTTTACTTGTGACTCGGAGTGTAATCACTGGGCACATAATTGGCTACTCCCAAGCCACGCCCCTAGCAACCAAATACAGTACCCTAGCAACAGAGTAAACAAAGCCTTATATCTCCGCATCAGAACATCGTAGAGACACGGGGGTTGGACCGTTTTACTTGTGACTCGGAGTGTAATCACTGGGCACATCATTGGCCACTCCCAAGCCACGCCCCTAGCAACCAAATACAGTACCCTAGCAACAGAGTAAACAAAGCCTTATATCTCCGCATCAGAACATCGTAGAGACATGGGGGTTGGACCGTTTGACTCGTGACTCAGAGTGTAATCATTATGGGATGCCAATTTTTCCCTAGCAACCAAATACAGTACCCTAGCAACAGAGTAAACAAAGCCTTATATCTCCGCATCAGAACATCGTAGAGACACGGGGGTTGGACCGTTTGACTCGTGACTCGGCGGGTAATCACTATGAGATGCCAATTTTTTCCCTAGCAACCAAATACAGTACCCTAGCAACAGAGTAAACAAAGCCTTATATCTCCGCATCAGAACATCGTAGAGACATGGGGGTTGGACCGTTTGACTCGTGACTCAGGGTGTAATCATTATGGTCTGCCAATTTTTTCCCTAGCAACCAAATATAGTACCCTAGCAACAGAGTAAACAAAGCCTTATATCTCAGCATCAGAACATCGTAGAGACACGGGGGTTGGACCGTTTGACTCGTGACTCAGATTGTAATCATTATGGGATGCCAATTTTTTCCCTAGCAACCAAATATAGTACCCTAGCAACAGAGTAAACAAAGCCTTATATCTCAGCATCAGAACATCGTAGAGACATGGGGGTTGGACCGTTTGATTCGTGACTCAGAGTGTAATCATTATGGGATGCCAATTTTTTCCCTAGCAACCAAATACAGTACCCTAGCAACAGGGTAAACAAAGCCTTATATCTCCGCATCAGAACATCGTAGAGACATGGGGGTTGGACCGTTTGACTCGTGACTCAGAGTGTAATCATTATGGGATGCCAATTTTTTCCCTAGCAACCAAATACAGTACCCTAGCAACAGAGTAAACAAAGCCTTATATCTCCGCATCAGAACATCGTAGAGACACGGGGGTTGGACCGTTTGACTCGTGACTCAGAGTGTAATCATTATGGGATGTCAAAATTTTCCCTAGCAACCAAATACAGTACCCTAGCAACCGAATAAACAAAGCCTTATATCTCTGCACCAGAACATCGTTGAGACACGGGGGTTGGACCGTATGACTCGTGACTCAGAGTGTAATCATTATGGGATGCCAAATTTTTCCCTAGCAACCAAATACAGTACCCTAGCAACCGGATAAACACAGCCTTATATCTCCACATCAGAACATCGTACAGACACGGGAGTTGGATCGTTTAACTTTTGGCTTGGAGTATAATCATATATGGTCCCCAGAATTTTGCCACGGCAAGCACCACTCACATTTTCTTCAGGAAATGTACCTATCTAGTTATTATTATTCTTTTTCTGGACACTTTTTCGGCGCGTAACTCGTCCCGCACGCTTTGTCGTAGACCCATAAATTAGGGCTCAAATCGACCGGCTTATTGAGGAGAGGTGTGCTATGACTTTTATAAGCGATCGGGTGCAGGATTTCCGAAAGGGGGGCGAAAAACCACCCAAAAAATCCCATTGACTTAACATTGCGCCCAACTTTGACGAGTCATAGCTCCGCTCGAGGATTTTGTAGAAACATGTGGGTTACAACATTTGAAGAGGGTGGTAGGCTCTGTAAGAACATGGATCACAATGGGGTGTAAGTTGTACCCCTGGGGTGTAAGAGGTGCCCAAAAGTGCCCCAATGAAAAGTCAATGGGGCAAAATCCCATAGACTTACCATTGCAAAAATTTTGACGGGTCATAGGTCCGAGCCAGGATTTCATAGAAACATGTGGGTTACTAAATTTGAAGAGGGTGCTAGACTCTGTCAGGACGTCCCCCACAATGGGGTGTAAGGTTACCATAGCAACCATTTTGGGCACCCTAGCACCCTATACCATAGACTGCCATTATAAAATGCCCGGATGGATATCTTTGCACCACAGTGTCATAGAGACATGGGGGTGGGCTCATTTTACTCAGGCATCCAATCAGTCTCTCAGGATCCTTACAGACTTACTAAGCCACGCCCCTAGCAACCACTTTTGAGCACCCTAGCAACATAAAATACAAAAAGTTATATCTCGGCATCAGAACATCGTAGAGACACGGGGGTTGGACCGTTTTACTTGTGACTAGGGGTGTAACAATTGGGCACATCATTGGCCACTCCCAAGCCACGCCCCTAGCAACCAAATTTGAGCACCCTAGCAACCGAATAAACAAAGCCTTATATCTCCGCATCAGAACATCGTAGAGACACGGGGTTTGGACCGTTTTACTTGTGACTCGGAGTGTAATCACTGGGCACATCATTGGCCACTCCCAAGCCACGCCCCTAGCAACCAAATACAGTACCCTAGCAACAGAGTAAACAAAGCCTTATATCTCCGCATCAGAACATCGTAGAGACACGGGGGTTGGACCGTTTTACTTGTGACTCGGAGTGTAATCACTGGGCACATAATTGGCCACTCCCAAGCCACGCCCCTAGCAACCAAATACAGTACCCTAGCAACAGAGTAAACAAAGCCTTATATCTCCGCATCAGAACATCGTAGAGACATGGGGGTTGGACCGTTTTACTTGTGACTCGGAGTGTAATCACTAGGCACATCATTGGCCACTCCCAAGCCACGCCCCTAGCAACCAAATACAGTACCCTAGCAACAGAGTAAACAAAGCCTTATATCTCCACATCAGAACATCGTAGAGACACGGGGGTTGGACCGTTTTACTTGTGACTCGGAGTGTAATCACTAGGCACATCATTGGCCACTCCAAAGCCACGCCCCTAGCAACCAAATACAGTACCCTAGCAACAGAGTAAACAAAGCCTTATAACTCCGCATCAGAACATCGTAAAGACATGGGGGTTGGACCGTTTGACTCGTGACTCGGAGGGTAATCACTAGTGGATGCCATTTTTTCCCCTAGCAACCAAATACAGTACCCTAGCAACAGAGTAAACAAAGCCTTATATCTCTGCTTCAGAACATCGTAGAGACACGGGGGTTGGACCGTTTTACTTTTGGCTTGGAGTATAATCATAAATTGTCCCCTGAAATTTGCCACGGCAAGCACCACTCACATTTTCTTCAGGAAATGTACCTATCTAGTTAGTGGTGCTTGCATTTATGCAAGGCATCACTATTACTATTGCTCATACTTATTATTTATAATTATTATTCTTCTTTTTCTGGACACTTTTTCGGCGCGTAACTCGTCCCGCACGGTTTAACGTAGTCCCACGAACGAGGGCTCAAATCGACCGGATTATTGAGGAGAGGTGTGCTATGACTTTTATAAGGGATCGGGTGCAGGATTTCTGAAAGGGGGGCAAAAAACCACCCGAAAAATCCCATTGACTTAACATTGCGCCCAACTTTGACAGGTCATAGCTCCGCTAGAGGATTTTGTAGAAACATGTGGGTTACAACATTTGAAGAGGGTGGTAGGCTCTGTAAGAACATGGATCACAATGGGGTGTAAGTTGTACCCCTGGGGTGTAAGAGGCACCCGAAAATTCCCATTGACTTATAATGGGGCAGGAAACATGCCCATATAAGGGAATAAAACAGTTCCAGATGGAATATCTTTGCTTTACAGTGTCATAGAGATAAGTGGGTGGGCTCATTTCACTCGGGCATCCAATCAGTCTCTCAGGATCATCCCAGAGCTATTAAGCCACGCCCCTAGCAACAATTTTGGGCACCCTAGCAACATCTCCCATAGACTGCCATTATAAAATGCCCAGATGGATATCTTTGCATCACACTGTCACAGAGACATGGGGGTGGGCTCATTTTACTCAGGCATCCAATCAGTCTCTCAGGATCCTTACATACTTACTAAGCCACGCCCCTAGCAACCACTTTTGAGCACCCTAGCAACATAAAATACAAACAGTTATATCTCGGCATCAGAACATCGTAGAGACACGGGGGTTGGACCGTTTTACTTGTGACTAGGGGTGTAACAATTGGGCACATCATTGGCCACTCCCAAGCCACGCCCCTAGCAACCAAATTTGAGCACCCTAGCAACCGAATAAACAAAGCCTTATATCTCCGCATCAGAACATCGTAGAGACACGGGGTTTGGACCGTTTTACTTGTGACTCGAAGTGTAATCACTGGGCACATCATTGGCCACTCCCAAGCCACGCCCCTAGCAACCAAATACAGTACCCTAGCAACAGAGTAAACAAAGCCTTATATCTCCGCATCAGAACAACGTAGAGACACGGGGGTTGGACCATTTTACTTGTGACTCGGAGTGTAATCACTGGGCACATAATTGGCCACTCCCAAGCCACGCCCCTAGCAACCAAATACAGTACCCTAGCAACAGAGTAAACAAAGCCTTATATCTCCGCATCAGAACATCGTAGAGACACGGGGGTTGGACCGTTTTACTTGTGACTCAGAGTGTAATCACTGGGCACATCATTGGCCACTCCCAAGCCACGCCCCTAGCAACCAAATACAGTACCCTAGCAACAGAGTAAACAAAGCCTTATATCTCCGCATCAGAACATCGTAGAGACACGGGGGTTGGACCGTTTGACTCATGACTCGGAGGGTAATCACTAGTGGATGCAATTTTTTTCCCTAGCAACCAAATACAGTACCCTAGCAACAGAGTAAACAAAGCCTTATATCTCCGCATCAGAACATCGTAGAGACACGGGGTTTGGACCGTTTGACTCGTGACTCGGAGGGTAATCACTAGTGGATGCCATTTTTTTCCCTAGCAACCAAATACAGTACCCTAGCAACAGAGTAAACAAAGCCTTTTATCTCCGCATCAGAACATCGTAGAGACACGGGGGTTGGACCGTTTGACTCATGACTCGGAGGGTAATCACTAGTGGATGCCATTTTTTCCCTAGCAACCAAATACAGTACCCTAGCAACAGAGTAAACAAACCCTTATATCGCCACATCAGAACATCGTAGAGACACGGGGTTTGGACCGTTTGACTCGTGACTCGGAGTGTAATCACTAGTGGATGCCAATTTTCTCCCTAGCAACCAAATACATTACCCTAGCAACAGAGTAAACAAAGCCTTTTATCTCCACATCAGAACATCGCAGAGACACGGGGGTTGGACCGTTTGACTCGTATCTCGGAGTGTAATCACTAGTGGATGCCAATTTTTTCCCTAGCAACCAAATACAGTACCCTAGCAACAGAGTAAACAAAGCCTTATATCTCCGCATCAGAACATCGTAGAGACACGGGGGTTTGACCGTTTGACTCGTGACTCGGAGTGTAATCACTAGTGGATGCCAATTTTCTCCCTAGCAACCAAATACAGTACCCTAGCAACCGAATAAACAAAGCCTTATATCTTCACATCAGAATATCGTAGAGACATGTGGGTTGAATTGTTTTACTTTTGGCTTGGAGTATAATCATATATTGTCCCCCGAAATTTGCCATGGCAAGCACCACTTCACATTTTCTTCAGGAAATGTACCTATCTAGTTATTATTATTATTCTTCTTTTTCTGGACACTTTTTCGGCGCGTAACTCGTCCCGCACGCTTTGTCGTAGACCCATAAATTAGGGCTCAAATCGACCGGCTTATTGAGGAGAGGTGTGCTATGACTTTTATAAGCGATCGGGTGCAGGATTTCCGAAAGGGGGGCGAAAAACCACCCAAAAAATCCCATTGACTTAACATTGCGCCCAACTTTGACGAGTCATAGCTCCGCTCGAGGATTTTGTAGAAACATGTGGGTTACAACATTTGAAGAGGGTGGTAGGCTCTGTAAGAACATGGATCACAATGGGGTGTAAGTTGTACCCCTGGGGTGTAAGAGGTGCCCAAAAGTGCCCCAATGAAAAGTCAATGGGGCAAAATCCCATAGACTTACCATTGCAAAAATTTTGACGGGTCATAGGTCCGAGCCAGGATTTCATAGAAACATGTGGGTTACTAAATTTGAAGAGGGTGCTAGACTCTGTCAGGACGTCCCCCACAATGGGGTATAAGGTTACCATAGCAACCATTTTGGGCACCCTAGCAACCTATACCATAGACTGCCATTATAAAATGCCCGGATGGATATCTTTGCACCACAGTGTCATAGAGACATGGGGGTGGGCTCATTTTACTCAGGCATCCAATCAGTCTCTCAGGATCCTTACAGACTTACTAAGCCACGCCCCTAGCAACCACTTTTGAGCACCCTAGCAACATAAAATACAAACAGTTATATCTCGGCATCAGAACATCGTAGAGACACGGGGGTTGGACCGTTTTACTTGTGACTAGGGGTGTAACAATTGGGCACATCATTGGCCACTCCCAAGCCACGCCCCTAGCAACCAAATTTGAGCACCCTAGCAACCGAATAAACAAAGCCTTATATCTCCGCATCAGAACATCGTAGAGACACGGGGTTTGGACCGTTTTACTTGTGACTCGGAGTGTAATCACTGGGCACATCATTGGCCACTCCCAAGCCACGCCCCTAGCAACCAAATACAGTACCCTAGCAACAGAGTAAACAAAGCCTTATATCTCCGCATCAGAACATCGTAGAGACACGGGGTTTGGACCGTTTTACTTGTGACTCGGAGTGTAATCACTGGGCACATAATTGGCCACTCCCAAGCCACGCCCCTAGCAACCAAATACAGTACCCTAGCAACAGAGTAAACAAAGCCTTATATCTCCGCATCAGAACATCGTAGAGACACGGGGGTTGGACCGTTTTACTTGTGACTCGGAGTGTAATCACTGGGCACATCATTGGCCACTCCCAAGCCACGCCCCTAGCAACCAAATACAGTACCCTAGCAACAGAGTAAACAAAGCCTTATATCTCCGCATCAGAACATCGTAGAGACACGGGGGTTGGACCGTTTTACTTGTGACTCGGAGTGTAATCACTGGGCACATAATTGGCCACTCCCAAGCCACGCCCCTAGCAACCAAATACAGTACCCTAGCAACAGAGTAAACAAAGCCTTATATCTCCGCATCAGAACATCGTAGAGACACGGGGGTTGGACCGTTTTACTTGTGACTCGGAGTGTAATCACTGGGCACATCATTGGCCACTCCCAAGCCACGCCCCTAGCAACCAAATACAGTACCCTAGCAACAGAGTAAACAAAGCCTTATATCTCCACATCAGAACATCGTAGAGACACGGGGGTTGGACCGTTTGACTCATGACTCGGAGGGTAATCACTAGTGGATGCCATTTTTTTCCCTAGCAACCAAATACAGTACCCTAGCAACAGAGTAAACAAAGCCTTATATCTCCGCATCAGAACATCGTAGAGACACGGGGGTTGGACCGTTTGACTCATGACTCGGAGGGTAATCACTAGTGGATGCCATTTTTTCCCCTAGCAACCAAATACAGTACCCTAGCAACAGAGTAAACAAAGCCTTATATCTCCGCATCAGAACATCGTAGAGACACGGGGGTTGGACCGTTTGACTCATGACTCGGAGGGTAATCACTAGTGGATGCAATTTTTTTCCCTAGCAACCAAATACAGTACCCTAGCAACAGAGTAAACAAAGCCTTATATCTCCGCATCAGAACATCGTAGAGACATGGGGTTTGGACCGTTTGACTCGTGACTCGGAGGGTAATCAATAGTGGATGCCATTTTTTTCCCTAGCAACCAAATACAGTACCCTAGCAACAGAGTAAACAAAGCCTTATATCTCCGCATCAGAACATCGTAGAGACACGGGGGTTGGACCGTTTGACTCGTGACTCGGAGGGTAATCACTAGTGGATGCCATTTTTTTCCCTAGCAACCAAATACAGTACCCTAGCAACAGAGTAAACAAAGCCTTATATCTCCGCATCAGAACATCGTAGAGACACGGGGGTTGGACCGTTTGACTCGTGACTCGGAGGGTAATCACTAGTGGATGCCATTTTTTTCCCTAGCAACCAAATACAGTACCCTAGCAACAGAGTAAACAAAGCCTTATATCTCCGCATCAGAACATCGTAGACACACGGGGTTTGGACCGTTTGACTCGTGATTTGGAGGGTAATCACTAGTGGATGCCATTTTTCCCCTAGCAACCAAATACAGTACCCTAGCAACAGAGTAAACAAAGCCTTATATCTCCGCATCAGAACATCGTAGAGACACTGGGTTTGGACCGTTTGACTCGTGACTCGGAGGGTAATCACTAGTGGATGCCATTTTTTTCCCTAGCAACCAAATACAGTACCCTAGCAACAGAGTAAACAAAGCCTTATATCTCCGCATCAGAACATCGTAGAGACACGGGAGTTGGATCGTTTTACTTTTGGCTTGGAGTATAATCATATATGATCTCCAGAATTTTGCTACGGCAAGCACCACTCACATTTTCTTCAGGAAATGTACCTATCTAGTTATGTTGGCTTGAGAAAGCCAACATACTGTTGTTGCACTTAAACTTATTATTATTATTATTATGTTGGCTTGACAAAGCCAACATACTGTTCTTCGATCTAAGCTTATTATTATTATTATTCTTCTGTTCATACTTTTTACCAATTGTAACTCCTCCTAGAGCTTTCAAGCTACACCCACAAAACTTTACAAAACTTTTAAGACTGGTCCGTAGATGGGTGCTATGACTTTTCTAACTGATGGGACCTACCGAATTCCTATACGGGGCGCTCAAACACCCCAAATTTTCCATTGACTTAACATTGCGACAAACTTTGACGGGTCATAGCTGCAAGCGAGAAATTTGTAGAAACTTGTGGGTTACCACATTTGAAGAGGCTGGCAGACTGTGTAAGAACATACATCACATTGGGGTGTAAGTTTCACCCCTGGGGTGTAAGGACCACCCAAATTTCCCCATTGACTTATAATGGGGGAGGGAACATGCCCATATAAGGGAATAAAAGCGTCCCAGATGGAATATCTTCACTTAAGAGTGTCTTAGAGACATGGGGGTGGGCTCAATTTAGTCAGGCATCCAATCAGTCTCTCAGGATCGCCCCATAGCTATTAAGCCACGCCCCTAGCAACCATTTTTGGGCACCCTAGCAACATATCCCATAGACTGCCATTATAAAATGCCCAGATGGATATCTTTGCAGCACAGTGTCACAGAGACATGGGGGTGGGCTCATTTTACTCAGGCATCCAATCAGTCTCGGAGGATTCTTATTGAGGTATTAAGCCACGCCCCTAGCAACCAAATATGAGCACCCTAGCAACATAATAAACAAAGCCTTATATCTCTGGATCCGAACATCATAGAGACATGGGGGTTGGGTCTTTTGGTCATGTTAGCCTTATGCTAGCTCCATGCTAAGTCATACTAGCTTCATGCTAGTTTCGTGCTAGCTTTATGCTAATTTCATAATAAATCTTGCTAACTTCATGTTAATTCATGTTAGCATCATGCTAGCTTCATGTTAATTCATGTTAGCTTCATGCTAGCTTCATGCTAATTCATGTTAGCTTCATGCTAGCTTCATGCTAATTCGTGTTAACATCGTGCTAGCTTCATGCTAATTCATGTTAGCACCGTGCTAGCTTCATGCTAATTCATGTTAGCACCGTGTTAGCTTCATGCTAATTCATGTTAGCACCGTGCTAGCTTCATGCTAATTCATGTTAGCACCGTGCTAGCTTCATGCTAATTCATGTTAGCATCGTGCTAGCTTCATGCTAATTCATGTTAGCATCGTGCTAGCTTCATGCTAATTCATGTTAGCATCGTGCTAGCTTCATGCTAATTCATGTTAGCGTCGTGCTAGCTTCATGCTAATTCATGTTAGCGTCGTGCTAGCTTCATGCTAATTCATGTTAGCGTCGTGCTAGCTTCATGCTAATTCATGTTAGCGTCGTGCTAGCTTCATGCTAATTCATGTTAGCGTCGTGCTAGCTTCATGCTAATTCATGTTAGCGTCGTGCTAGCTTCATGCTAATTCATGTTAGCGTCGTGCTAGCTTCATGCTAATTTAAGTTAGCGTCGTGTTAGCTTCATGCTAATTCATGTTAGCGTCGTGCTAGCTTCATGCTAATTCATGTTAATGTCGTGCTAGCTTCATGCTAATTCATGTTAGCGTCGTGCTAGCTTCATGCTAATTCATGTTAGAGTCGTGCTAGCTTCATGCTAATTCAAGTTAGCGTCGTGTTAGCTTCATGCTAATTCATGTTAGCGTCGTGCTAGCTTCATGCTAATTCTTGTAGCGTTGTGCTAGCTTCATGCTAATGCATGTTAGCTTCATGCTAATCATGCTAACATCATGCTAGCTTCCTGCTAATCATGCTAGCATCATGTTAGCTTCATGCTAATCATGCTAGCATCATGCTAGCTTCATGCTAATTCATGTTAGGATCATGCTAGCTTCATGCTAATTCATGTTAGCACAATGCTAATTCATGTTAACATCATGCTAGCTTCATGCTAATTCATGTTAGCATCATGCTAGCTTCATGCTAATTCATGTTAGCATCATGCTAGCTTCATGCTAATTCATGTTAGCACAATGCTAATTCATGTTAACATCATGCTAGCTTCATGCTAATTCATGTTAGCATCATGCTAGCTTCATGCTAATTCATGTTAGCATCATGCTAGCTTCATGTTAATTCATGTTAGCATCATGCTAACTTCATGCTAATTCATGTTAGCATCATGCTAGCTTCATGCTAATTCATGTTAGCATCATGCTAGCTTCATGCTAATTCATGTTAGCATCATGCTAGCTTCATGCTAATTCATGTTAGCATCATGTTAGCTTCATGCTAATTCATGTTAGCTTCATGCTAATTCATGTTAGCATCATGCTAGCTTCATGCTAATTCATTTTAGCATCATGCTAACTTCATGCTAATTCATGTTAGCATCATGCTAACTTAGTGCTAAACATGCTAACATGGTAACTTTTGGTATCATGTTTACGGAAAGTTATAATACTAAACTAAACTTGTTTTAAATTTCTCTTAATCTGTTTTAAACGTTTAGGCTAGGCTTTGTCAAGCCAACATAAAGTTTGTCTTCAAACTTTTCTATCTAGTTATTATTATTATTCTTTTTCTTCTGAGACTAAAATTTCTAACTCTAACTCGTCCTAGAGCTTTCAAGCTACAGCCATCAAACTTTGGACAGACTTTCGGTCTGATCTGACGAGGTGTGCTATATCTTTTCTAACTGATGGGACCTTCCGAATTCCTAAACGGGGCGCTGAAACACCCCAAAATTTCCATTGACTTAACATTGAGACAAACTTTGACGGGTCATAGCTGCGAGTGAGAAACTTGTAGAAACTTGTGGCTTACCATATTTAAGGAGGCTGACAGGCTGTGTAAGAACATACCTCACAATGGGGTGTAAGCTGTACCCCTGGGGTGTAAGAGGCCCCCAAAATTTCCCATTGACTTATAATGGGGCAGGAAACATGCCCATAAAAGGGAATAAAAGCGTCCCAGATGGAATATCTTCACTTTAGAGTGTCTTAGAGACATGGGGGTGGGCTCATTTTACTCAAGCATCCAATCAGTCTCTTAGGATCACCCCAGAGCTATTAATCCACGCCCCTAGCAACAATTTTGGGTACCCTAGCAACATCTCCCATAGACTACCATTATAAAAAGCCCAGATGGATATCTTTGCACCAGAGTGTCATAGAGACATAGGGGTGGGCTCATTTTACTCAGGCATCCAATCAGTCTCTTAGGATTCTTATTGAGGTATTAAGCCACGCCCCTAGCAACAGAATATGAAGACCCTAGCAACATAATAAACAAAGCCTTATATCTCTGGATCTGAACATCGTAGAGACACAGGGGTTGGACCGTTTTACTTGTGGCTTGAAGTGTAATCATTATGGGATGCCAATTTTCTCCCTAGCAACCAAACTTAGTACCCTAGCAACGGAATAAACAAAGCCTTATATCTCCGCTTCAGAACATCATAGAGACACGGGGGTTGGACCGTTTTACTTGTGGCTTGAAGTGTGATCATTATGGGATGCCAATTTTCTCCCTAGCAACCAAACTTAGTACCCTAGCAACGGAATAAACAAAGCCTCATATCTCTGCATCAGAAAATTGTAGAGACACTGGGGTTGGACCGTTTTACTTGTGGCTTGAAGTGTGATCATTATGGGATGCCAATTTTCTCCCTAGCAACCAAACTTAGTACCCTAGTAACGGAATAAACAAAGCCTTATATCTCCGCATCAGAACATTGTAGAGACACGGGGGTTGGACCGTTTTACTTGTGGCTTGAAGGGTGATCATTATGGGATGCCAATTTTCTCCCTAGCAACCAAACTTAGTACCCTAGCAACGCAATACATGTTAGCTTCATGCTAGCTTCCTGCTAATCATGCTAGCTTCATGCTAGCTTCATGCTAATCATGCTAGCTTCATGCTAATCATGCTAACTTCATGCTAGCTTCATGCTAATCATGCTAACTTCATGCTAGCTTCATGCTAATCATGCTAACATCATGCTAGCTTCATGCTAATCATGCTAGCTTCATGCTAATCATGCTAGCATCATGCTAATCATGCTAACTTCATGCTAGCTTCATGCTAATCATGCTAGCATCATGCTAGCTTCATGCTAATCATGCTACCATCATGCTAGCTTCATGCTAATCATGCTAGCATCATGCTAGCTTCATGCTAATCATGCTAGCATCATGCTAGCTTCATGTTAATCATGCTAACATCATGCTAGCTTCATGCTAATCATGCTAGCATCATGTTAGCTTCATGATAATCATGTTAGCATCATGCTAGCTTCATGCTAATCATGCTAGCATCATGCTAGCTTCATGCTAGCTTCATGCTAATCATGCTAGCATCATGCTAGCTTCATGCTAATCATGCTAACATCATGCTAGCTTCATGCTAATCATGCTAGCTTCATGCTAATCATGCTAACTTCATGCTAATCATGCTAGCTTCATGCTAATCATGCTAACTTCATGCTAATCATGCTAACATCATGCTAGCTTCATGCTAATCATGCTAGCATCATGCTAGCTTCATGCTAATCATGCTAACATCATGCTAGCTTCATGCTAATCATGCTAACTTCATGCTAATCATGCTAGCTTCATGCTAATCATGCTAACTTCATGCTAATCATGCTAGCATCATGCTAGCTTCATGCTAATCATGCTAGCATCATGCTAGCTTCATGCTAATCATGCTAACATCATGCTAGCTTCATGGTAAATCATGCTACCTTCATACTTAAACATACTAACAGCCAGATAGCCTACTAAACTAAACTTATGTCAAACCATTTTAAACGTTCAGGCTACGCTTTCTCAAGCCAACATAAAGTTTGTCTTCAAACTTTACTATCTTTATTATTATTCTTTTTCTTCTGAGACTAAAATTTCTAACTCTAACTCGTCCTAGAGCTTTCAAGCTACAGCCATCAAACTTTGGACAGACTTTCGGTCTGATCTGACGAGGTGTGCTATATCTTTTCTAACTGATGGGACCTTCCGAATTCCTAAACGGGGCGCTGAAACACCCCAAAATTTCCATTGACTTAACATTGAGACAAACTTTGACGGGTCATAGCTGCGAGTGAGAAACTTGTAGAAACTTGTGGCTTACCACATTTAAGGAGGCTGACAGGCTGTGTAAGAACATACCTCACAATGGGGTGTAAGCTGTACCCCTGGGGTGTAAGAGGCCCCCAAAATTTCCCATTGACTTATAATGGGGCAGGAAACATGCCCATAAAAGGGAATAAAAGCGTCCCAGATGGAATATCTTCACTTTAGAGTGTCTTAGAGACATGGGGGTGGGCTCATTTTACTCAAGCATCCAATCAGTCTCTTAGGATCACCCCAGAGCTATTAAGCCACGCCCCTAGCAACAATTTTGGGTACCCTAGCAACATCTCCCATAGACTACCATTATAAAAAGCCCAGATGGATATCTTTGCACCAGAGTGTCATAGAGACATAGGGGTGGGCTCATTTTACTCAGGCATCCAATCAGTCTCTTAGGATTCTTATTGAGGTATTAAGCCACGCCCCTAGCAACAGAAAATGAAGACCCTAGCAACATAATAAACAAAGCCTTATATCTCTGGATCTGAACATCGTAGAGACACAGGGGTTGGACCGTTTTACTTGTGGCTTGAAGTGTAATCATTATGGGATGCCAATTTTCTCCCTAGCAACCAAACTTAGTACCCTAGCAACGGAATAAACAAAGCCTTATATCTCCGCTTCAGAACATCATAGAGACACGGGGGTTGGACCGTTTTACTTGTGGCTTGAAGTGTGATCATTATGGGATGCCAATTTTCTCCCTAGCAACCAAACTTAGTACCCTAGCAACGGAATAAACAAAGCCTCATATCTCTGCATCAGAAAATTGTAGAGACACGGGGGTTTGACCGTTTTACTTGTGGCTTGAAGTGTGATCATTATGGGATGCCAATTTTCTCCCTAGCAACCAAACTTAGTACCCTAGCAACGGAATAAACAAAGCCTCATATCTCCGCATCAGAACATTGTAGAGACACGGGGTTGGACCGTTTTACTTGTGGCTTGAAGGGTGATCATTATGGGATGCCAATTTTCTCCCTAGCAACCAAACTTAGTAACCTAGCAACGCAATACATGTTAGCTTCATGCTAGCTTCCTGCTAATCATGCTAGCTTCATGCTAGCTTCATGCTAATCATGCTAGCTTCATGCTAATCATGCTAACTTCATGCTAGCTTCATGCTAATCATGCTAACTTCATGCTAGCTTCATGCTAATCATGCTAACATCATGCTAGCTTCATGCTAATCATGCTAGCATCATGCTAGCTTCATGCTAATCATGCTAGCATCATGCTAGCTTCATGCTAATCATGCTAGCATCATGCTAGCTTCATGCTAACTTCATGCTAATCATGCTAGCTTCATGTTAGCTTCATGCTAATCATGCTAACATCATGCTAGCTTCATGCTAATCATGCTATCATCATGCTAGCTTCATGCTAATCATGCTAACATCATGCTAGCTTCATGCTAATCATGCTAGCATCATGCTAGCTTCATGCTAATCATGCTAGCATCATGCTAGCTTCATGCTAATCATGCTAGCATCATGCTAGCTTCATGCTAATCATGCTAGCATCATGCTAGCTTCATGCTAATCATGCTAGCATCATGCTAGCTTCATGCTAATCATGCTAGCATCATGCTAGCTTCATGCTAGCTTCATGCTAATCATGCTAACTTCATGCAAATCATGCTAGCTTCATGCTAATCATGCTAACTTCATGCTAATCATGCTAGCATCATGCTAGCTTCATGCTAATCATGCTAGCATCATGCTAGCTTCATGCTAATCATGCTAACATCATGCTAGCTTCATGGTAAATCATGCTACCTTCATACTTAAACATACTAACAGCCAGATAGCCTACTAAACTAAACTTATGTCAAACCGTTTTAAACGTTCAGGCTACGCTTTCTCAAGCCAACATAAAGTTTGTCTTCAAACTTTACTATCTTTATTATTATTATTCTTTTTCTTCTGAGACTAAAATTTCTAACTCTAACTCGTCCTAGAGCTTTCAAGCTACAGCCATCAAACTTTGGACAGACTTTCGGTCTGATCTGATGAGGTGTGCTATATCTTTTCTAACTGATGGGACCTTCCGAATTCCTAAACGGGGCGCTGAAACACCCCAAAATTTCCATTGACTTAACATTGAGACAAACTTTGACGGGTCATAGCTGCGAGTGAGAAACTTGTAGAAACTTGTGGCTTACCACATTTAAGGAGGCTGACAGGCTGTGTAAGAACATACTTCACAATGGGGTGTAAGCTGTACCCCTGGGGTGTAAGAGGCCCCCAAAATTTCCCATTGACTTATAATGGGGCAGGAAACATGCCCATAAAAGGGAATAAAAGCGTCCCAGATGGAATATCTTCACTTTAGAGTGTCTTAGAGACATGGGGGTGGGCTCATTTTACTCAAGCATCCAATCAGTCTCTTAGGATCACCCCAGAGCTATTAAGCCACGCCCCTAGCAACAATTTTGGGTACCCTAGCAACATCTCCCATAGACTACCATTATAAAAAGCCCAGATGGATATCTTTGCACCAGAGTGTCATAGAGACATAGGGGTGGGCTCATTTTACTCAGGCATCCAATCAGTCTCTTAGGATTCTTATTGAGGTATTAAGCCACGCCCCTAGCAACAAAATATGAAGACCCTAGCAACATAATAAACAAAACCTTATATCTCTGGATCTGAACATCGTAGAGACACAGGGGTTGGACCGTTTTACTTGTGGCTTGAAGTGTAATCATTATGGGATGTCAATGTTCTCCCTAGCAACCAAACTTAGTACCCTAGCAACGGAATAAACAAAGCCTTATATAATCATGCTAACTTCATGCTAGCTTCATGCTAATCATGCTAACTTCATGCTAGCTTCATGCTAATCATGCTAACTTCATGCTAGCTTCATGCTAATCATGCTAACTTCATGCTAATTATGCTAGCATCATGCTAGCTTCATGCTAACTTCATGCTAATCATGCTAGCTTCATGCTAATCATGTTAGCATCATGCTAGCTTCATGCTAATCATGCTAGCATCATGCTAGCTTCATGCTAATCATGCTAGCATCATGCTAGCTTCATGCTAATCATGCTAGCATCATGCTAGCTTTATGCTAATCACGCTAAAATCATGCTAGCTTCATGCTAATCACGCTAGCATCATGCTAGCTTCATGTTAATCATGCTAACATCATGCTAGCTTCATGCTAATCATGCTAGCATCATGCTAGCTTCATGCTAATCATGTTAGCATCATGCTAGCTTCATGCAAATCATGCTAGCATCATGCTAGCTTCATGCTAATCATGCTAGCATCATGCTTGCTTCATGCTAATCATGCTAGCATCATGCTAGCTTCATGCTAACTTCATGCTAATCATGCTAGCTTCATGCTAGCTTCATGCTAATCATGCTAGCATCATGCTAGCTTAATGCTAATCATGCTAATCATGCTAGCATCATGCTAGCTTAATGCTAATCATGCTAACATCATGCTAGCTTCATGTTAATCATGCTAACATCATGCTAGCTTCATGCTAATCATGCTAACATCATGCTAGCTTCATGCTAATCATGCTAGCATCATGCTAGCTTCATGCTAATCATGTTAGCATCATGCTAGCTTCATGCTAATCATGCTAGCATCTTGCTAGCTTCATGCTAATCATGTTAGCATCATGCTAGCTTCATGCTAATCATGCTAGCATCTTGCTAGCTTCATGCTAATCATGTTAGCATCATGCTAGCTTCATGTTAATCATGCTAACATCATGTTAGCTTCATGCTAATCATGTTAGCATCATGCTAACTTCATGCAAATCATGCTAGCATCATGCTAGCTTCATGCAAATCATGCTAGCATCATGCTAGCTTCATGCTAATCATGCTAACATCATGCTAGCTTCATGGTAATCATGCTAACTTCATGCTAATCATGCTAGCATCATGCTAGCTTCATGCTAATCATGCTAACATCATGCTAGCTTCATGCTAATCATGCTAGCTTCATGCTAATCATGCTAGCTTCATGCGAATCATGCTAGCATCAAGCTAGCTTCATGCTAATCATGCTAGCATCATGCTAATCATGCTAACATCATGCTAGCTTCATGGTAAATCATGCTACCTTCATACTTAAACATACTAACAGCCAGATAGCCTACTAAACTAAACTTATGTCAAACCGTTTTAAACGTTCAGGCTACGCTTTCTCAAGCCAACATAAAGTTTGTCTTCAAACTTTACTATCTAGTTTTTATTATTATGTTGGCTTTGAAAAAGCCAATATATTGTTATTGCTATTAAACTTATATTTTATTATTATTATTATTCTACCCCAAATTTCTGACACTAACTCGTCCTAGGGCTTTCAAGCTACATGCACCAAATTTTCCACAGACCTTCAGCCTGGTCTGACTTAGTGTGCTATATCTTTTCTAACTGATGGGACCTTCCGAATTCCTAAACGGGGGGCTCAAACACCCCAAAATTTCCATTGACTTAACATTGAGACAAACTTTGACGAGTCATAGCTGCGAGTGAGAAACTTGTGAAACTTGTGGCTTACCACATCTAAGGAGTCTGACAGGCTGTGTAAGAACATACATCACAATGGGGTGTAAGCTGTACCCCTGGGGTGTAAGGGGCCCCCAAAATCTCCCATTGACTTATAATGGGGCAGGAAACATACCCATATAAGGGAATAAAAGCGTCCCAGATGGAATATCTTCACTTTAGAGTGTCGTAGAGACACGGGGGTTTGACCGTTCTACTTGTGGCTTGAAGGTTGATCATTATGGGATGCCATTTTTCTCCCTAGCAACCAAACTTAGTACCCTAGCAACGGAATAAACAAAGCCTTATTTCTCCGCTTCAGAACATCTTAGAGACACGGGGGTTGGACCGTTTTACTTGTGGCTTGAAGGTTGATTATTATGGGATGCCAATTTCCTCCCTAGCAACCAAACTTAGTACCCTAGCAACGGAATAAACAAAGCCTTATATCTCCGCTTCAGAACATCATAGAGACACGGGGGTTGGACCGTTTTACTTGTGGCTTGAAGGTTGATCATTATGGGATGCCATTTTTCTCCCTAGCAACCAAACTTAGTACCCTAGCAACGGAATAAACAAAGCCTTATTTCTCCGCTTCAGAACATCTTAGAGACACGGGGGTTGGACCGTTTTACTTGTGGCTTGAAGGGTGATTATTATGGGATGCCAATTTCCTCCCTAGCAACCAAACTTAGTACCCTAGCAACGGAATAAACAAAGCCTTATATCTCAGCATCAGAACATTGTAGAGACACGGGGGTTGGACCGTTTTACTTGTGGCTTTAAGTGTGATCATTATGGGATGCCAATTTTCTCCCTAGCAACCAAACTTAGTACCCTAGCAACGGAATAAACAAAGCCTTATATCTCCGCTTCAGAACATCATAGAGACATGGGGGTTGGACCGTTTTACTTGTGGCTTGAAGGTTGATCATTATGGGATGCCAATTTTCTCCCTAGCAACCAAACTTAGTACCCTAGCAACGGAATAAACAAAGCCTTATATCTCCGCTTCAGAACATCATAGAGACACAGGGGTTGGACCGTTTTACTTGTGGCTTGAAGGTTGATCATTATGGGATGCCAATTTTCTCCCTAGCAACCAAACTTAGTACCCTAGCAACGGAATAAACAAAGCCTTATATCTCCGCTTCAGAACATCATAGAGACACGGGGGTTGGACCGTTTTACTTGTGGCTTGAAGGTTGATCATTATGGGATGCCAATTTTCTCCCTAGCAACCAAACTTAGTACCCTAGCAACGTAATAAACAAAGCCTTATATCTCCGCTTCAGAACATCATAGAGACATGGGGGTTGGACCGTTTTACTTGTGGCTTGAAGTGTGATCATTATGGGATGCCAATTTTCTCCCTAGCAACCAAACTTAGTACCCTAGCAACGGAATAAACAAAGCCTTATATCTCCGCTTCAGAACATCATAGAGACAGGGGGTTTGGACCGTTTTACTTGTGGCTTGAAGGTTGATCATTATGGGATGCCAATTTTCTCCCTAGCAACCAAACTTAGTACCCTAGCAACGGAATAAACAAAGCCTTATATCTCCGCTTCAGAACATCATAGAGACATGGGGGTTGGACCGTTTTACTTGTGGCTTGAAGGTTGATGATTATGGGATGCCAATTTTCTCCCTAGCAACCAAACTTAGTACCCTAGCAACAGAATAAACAAAGCCTTATATCTCCGCTTCAGAACATCATAGAGACACGGGGGTTGGACCGTTTTACTTGTGGCTTGAAGGTTGATCATCATGGGATGCCAATTTTCTCCTTAGCAACCAAACTTAGTACCCTAGCAACGGAATAAATGTTAGCTTCATTCTAGCTTCATGCTAATCATGTTAGCTTCATGCTAGCTTCATGCTAATCATGTTAGCTTCATGTTAGCTTCATGCTAATCATGTTAGCTTCATGCTAGCTTCATACTGATCATGCTAACATCATGTTAGCTTCATGCTAATCATGCTAGCTTCATGCTAATCATGCTAACTTCATGCTAATCATGCTAACAGCCAGATAGCCTACTAAAATAAACTTCTGTCAAACCATTTTAAATGTTCAGGCTACGCTTTTTCAAGCCAACATAAAGTTTGTCCTCAAACTTTAATATCTAGTTATTATTCCGCTTTCTTCTGAGACTAAATTTCCGACACTAACTCGTCCTAGGGCTTTCAAGCTACATGCACCAAATTTTCCACAGACCTTCAGACTGCTCTGACTTAGTGTGCTATATCTTTTCTAACTGATGGGACCTTCCGAATTCCTAAACGGGGGGCTCGAACACCCCAAAATTTCCATTGACTTAACATTGAGACAAACTTTGACGGGTCATAGCTGTGAGTAAGAAACTTGTAGAAACTTGTGGCTTACCACATTTAAGGAGGCTGACAGGCTCTGTAAGAACATACATCACAATGGGGTGTAAGCTATACCCCTGGGGTGTAAGAGGCCCCCAAAATTTCCCATTGACTTATAATGGGGCAGGGAACATGCCCATATAAGGGAATAAAAGCGTCCCAGATGGAATATCTTTACTTTAGAGTGTCGTAGAGACATGGGGGTGGGCTCATTTTACTCAGTCATCCAATCAGTCTCTTAGGATCGCCCCAAAGCTATTTAGCCACGCCCCTAGCAACAATTTTGGGTACCCTAGCAACATCTCCCATAGACTACCATTATAAAAAGCCCAGATGGATATCTTTACACCAGAGTGTCATAGAGACATAGGGGTGGGCTCATTTTACTCAGGCATCCAATCAGTCTTAATAGGATTCTTATTGAGGCATTAAGCCACGCCCCTAGCAACCAAATTTGAGCACCCTAGCAACATAATAAACAAAGCCTTATATCTCTTGGTCTGAACATCATAGAGACATGGGGGTTGGGTCTTTGGGTCATGTTAGCTTCATGCTAGCTCCATGCTAAGTCATACTAGCTTCATGCTAGTTTCATGCTAGCTTTATGCTAATTTCATAATAAATCTTGCTAACTTCATGCTAAATCATGCTAACTTCATGTTAAATCTTGTTAGCTGCACGCTAAATAGTGCTAGCTTAATGCTAATCATGCTAGCATCATGCTAATCATGCTAGCTTCACGTTAAATCATGCTAGCTTCATGCTAATCATGCTATTCTCATGCTAACTTCATGTTAATCATGCAAGCCTCGTGCTAGCTTCATGCTAGCTTCATGCTAATCTTGCTAGTTTCATGCTAGCTTCATGCTAATCATGCTAACATCATGCTAGCTTCATGCTAATCATGCTAGCATCATGCTAGCTTCATGCTAATCATGCTAGAATCATGCTAGTTTCATGCTAATCATGCTAGCTTTATGCTAGCTTCATGCTAATCATGCTAGCATCATGCTAGCTTCATGCTAATCATGCTAGCATCATGCTAGCTTCATGCTAATCATGCTAGTTTCATGCTAGCTTCATGTTAATTATGCTAACATCATGCTAGCTTCATGCTAATCATGCTAGCATCATGCTAGCTTCATGCTAATCATGCTAGCATCATGCTAGCTTCATGCTAATCATGCTAGCATCATGCTAGCTTTATGCTAATCACGCTAAAATCATGCTAGCTTCATGCTAATCACGCTAGCATCATGCTAGCTTCATGTTAATCATGCTAACATCATGCTAGCTTCATGCTAATCATGCTAGCATCATGCTAGCTTCATGCTAATCATGTTAGCATCATGCTAGCTTCATGCAAATCATGCTAGCATCATGCTAGCTTCATGCTAATCATGCTAGCATCATGCTTGCTTCATGCTAATCATGCTAGCATCATGCTAGCTTCATGCTAACTTCATGCTAATCATGCTAGCTTCATGCTAGCTTCATGCTAATCATGCTAGCATCATGCTAGCTTCATGCTAATCATGCTAGCATCATGCTAGCTTCATGCTAATCATGCTAGCATCATGCTTGCTTCATGCTAATCATGCTAGCATCATGCTAGCTTCATGCTAACTTCATGCTAATCATGCTAGCTTCATGCTAGCTTCATGCTAATCATGCTAATCATGCTAGCATCATGCTAGCTTAATGCTAATCATGCTAACATCATGCTAGCTTCATGTTAATCATGCTAACATCATGCTAGCTTCATGCTAATCATGCTAACATCATGCTAGCTTCATGCTAATCATGCTAGCATCATGCTAGCTTCATGCTAATCATGTTAGCATCATGCTAGCTTCATGCTAATCATGCTAGCATCTTGCTAGCTTCATGCTAATCATGTTAGCATCATGCTAGCTTCATGCTAATCATGCTAGCATCTTGCTAGCTTCATGCTAATCATGTTAGCATCATGCTAGCTTCATGTTAATCATGCTAACATCATGTTAGCTTCATGCTAATCATGTTAGCATCATGCTAACTTCATGCAAATCATGCTAGCATCATGCTAGCTTCATGCAAATCATGCTAGCATCATGCTAGCTTCATGCTAATCATGCTAACATCATGCTAGCTTCATGGTAATCATGCTAACTTCATGCTAATCATGCTAGCATCATGCTAGCTTCATGCTAATCATGCTAACATCATGCTAGCTTCATGCTAATCATGCTAGCTTCATGCTAATCATGCTAGCTTCATGCGAATCATGCTAGCATCAAGCTAGCTTCATGCTAATCATGCTAGCATCATGCTAATCATGCTAACATCATGCTAGCTTCATGGTAAATCATGCTACCTTCATACTTAAACATACTAACAGCCAGATAGCCTACTAAACTAAACTTATGTCAAACCGTTTTAAACGTTCAGGCTACGCTTTCTCAAGCCAACATAAAGTTTGTCTTCAAACTTTACTATCTAGTTTTTATTATTATTATTCCGCTTTCTTCTGAGACTAAATTTCCGACACTAACTCGTCCTAGGGCTTTCAAGCTACATGCACCAAATTTTCCACAGACCTTCAGACTGCTCTGACTTAGTGTGCTATATCTTTTCTAACTGATGGGACCTTCCGAATTCCTAAACGGGGGGCTCGAACACCCCAAAATTTCCATTGACTTAACATTGAGACAAACTTTGACGGGTCATAGCTGTGAGTAAGAAACTTGTAAGAAACTGTGAGTAAGAAACTTCATGCTAGCTTCATGCTAATCATGCTAGCTTCATGCTAACATCATGGTAGCTTCATGCTAATCATGCTAGCATCATGCTAGCTTCATGCTAGCATCATGCTAACTTCATGCTAATCATGCTAGCATCATGCTAGCTTCATGCTAATCATGCTAGCATCATGCTAGCTTCATGCTAATCATGTTAGCTTCATGCTAGCTTCATGCTAATCATGCTAGCTTCATGCTAATCATGCTAGCATCATGCTAGCTTCATGCTAATCATGTTAGCTTCATGCTAGCTTCATGCTAATCATGTTAGCTTCATACTTAAACATACTAACTGCCAGATAGCCTACTAAACTAAACTTCTGTCAATCCGTTTTAAACGTTCAGGCTACGCTTTTTCAAGCCAACATAAAGTTTGTCTTCAAACTTTAATATCTAGTTATATCTTATTCTTATGTCTGCACACTTTTTCGGCGCGTAACTCGTCCCGCACGGTTTGCCATAGTCCCATGAAAGAGGGCTCAAATCGACCGGATTATTAAGGAGAGTTGTGCTATGACTTTTATAAGCGATCGGGTGCAGGATTTTCGAAAGGGGGGCGAAAAACCACCCGAAAAATCCCATTGACTTAACATTGGGCCGAACTTTGACGGGTCATAGCTCCGCTTGAGGATTTTGTAGAAACATGTAGGTTACAACATTTGAAGAGGGTGATAGACCCTGTAAGAACATACATCACATTGGGGTGTAAGCTGTACCCCTGGGGTGTAAGAGGCACCCGAAAATTCCCATTGACTTATAATGGGGCAGGAAACATGCCCATATAAGGGAATAAAAAAGTTCCAGATGGGATATCTTCGCTTTACAATGTCGTAGAGACATGGGGGTGGGCTCATTTTACTCAGACATCCAATCAATTTATCAGGATAGTCCCAGAGCTATTAAGCCACGCCCCTAGCAACCACTTTTAAGCACCCTAGCAACATAAAATTCAAACAGTTATATCTTGACATCAGAACATCGTAGAATCACGGGGGTTGGACCGTTTTACTCATGACTCAGAGGGTAATCACTGGCCGGATCATTGGCCACTCTCAAGCCACGCCCCTAGCAACCACATTGGAGCACCCTAGCAACCGAATAAACAAATCCTTATTTCTCCGCATCAGAACATCGTAGAGACACGGGGGTTGGACCATTTTACTTGTGACTCAGAGCGTAATAACTTGCGACATCATTGGCCACTCTCAAGCCACGCCCCTAGCAACCGAATAAACAAAGCCTTATATCTCTGCATCAGAACATCGTAGAGACATTGGGGTTGGACCATTTGACTCGTGACTCAGAGTGTAATCACTATGGGATGCCAATTTTTCCCCTAGCAACCAAATACAGTACCCTAGCAACAGAGTAAACAAAGCATTATATCTCCGCATCAGAACAACGTAGAGACACAGGGGTTGGACCGTTTGACTCGTGACTCAGAGTGTAATCATTATGGGATGCCAATTTTTCCCCTAGCAACCAAATACAGTACCCTAGCAACAGAGTAAACAAAGCATTATATCTCCGCATCAGAACATCGTAGAGACACAGGGGTTGGACCGTTTGACTCGTGACTCAGAGTGTAATCACTATGGGATGCCAATTTTTCCCCTAGCAACCAAATACAGTACCCTAGCAACAGAGTAAACAAAGCATTATATCTCCGCATCAGAACATCGTAGAGACACAGGGGTTGGACCGTTTGACTCGTGACTCGGAGTGTAATCATTATGGGATGCCAATTTTTTCCCTAGCAACCAAATACAGTACCCTAGCAACAGAGTAAACAAAGCCTTATATCTCCGCATCAGAACATCGTAGAGACACGGGGGTTGGACCGTTTGACTCGTGACTCAGAGTGTTATCACTATGGGATGCCAATTTTTTCCATAGCAACCAAATACAGTACCCTAGCAACAGAGTAAACAAAGCCTTATATCTCAGCATCAGATTATGGTAGAGACACGGGGGTTGGACCGTTTGACTCGTGACTCGGCGGGTAATCACTATGGGATGCCAAATTTTTCCCTAGCAACCAAATACAGTACCCTAGCAACAGAGTAAACAAAGCCTTATATCTCCGCATCAGAACATCGTAGAGACACAGGGGTTGGACCGTTTGACTCGTGACTCAGAGTGTAATCACTATGGGATGCCAATTTTTTCCCTAGCAACCAAATACAGTACCCTAGCAACAGAGTAAACAAAGCCTTATATCTCCGCATCAGAACATCGTAGAGACACGGGGGTTGGACCGTTTGACTCGTGACTCAGAGTGTAATCACTATGGGATGCCAATTTTTTCCATAGCAACCAAATACAGTACCCTAGCAACAGAGTAAACAAAGCCTTATATCTCAGCTTCAGATTATGGTAGAGACATGGGGGTTGGACTGGTTGACTCGTGACTCAGAGTGTAATCACTATGGAATGTCAATTTTTTCCCTAGCAACCAAATCCAGTGCCCTAGCAACCGAAAAAACTAAGCCTTATATCTCCACATCAGAACATCGTAGAGACATGCGGGTTGGACAGTTTTACTCGGGAGTCAGAGTGTAATGACTAGTGAATGGCAATTTTTTCCATAGCAACCAAATACAGTACCCTAGCAACAGAGTAAACAAGGCCTTATATCTCCGCATCAGAACATCGTAGAGACACGGGGGTTAAACCGTTTTACTTGTGGTTTGGTGTATAATCATATATTGTCAGCCGAATTTTGCCACGGCAAGCACCACTTCACATTTTCTTCAGGAAATGTACCTATCTAGTTATATCTTATTCTTATGTCTGCACACTTTTTCGGCGCGTAACTCGTCCCGCACGGTTTGCCATAGTCCCATGAAAGAGGGCTCAAATCGACCGGATTATTAAGGAGAGGTGTGCTATGACTTTTATAAGCGATCGGGTGCAGGATTTTCGAAAGGGGGGCGAAAAACCACCCGAAAAATCCCATTGACTTAACATTGGGCCGAACTTTGACGGGTCATAGCTCCGCTTGAGGATTTTGTAGAAACATGTAGGTTACAACATTTGAAGAGGGTGATAGACCCTGTAAGAACATACATCACATTGGGGTGTAAGCTGTACCCCTGGGGTGTAAGAGGCACCCGAAAATTCCCATTGACTTATAATGGGGCAGGAAACATGCCCATATAAGGGAATAAAAAAGTTCCAGATGGGATATCTTCGCTTTACAATGTCGTAGAGACATGGGGGTGGGCTCATTTTACTCAGACATCCAATCAATTTATCAGGATAGTCCCAGAGCTATTAAGCCACGCCCCTAGCAACCACTTTTAAGCACCCTAGCAACATAAAATTCAAACAGTTATATCTTGACATCAGAACATCGTAGAATCACGGGGGTTGGACCGTTTTACTCATGACTCAGAGGGTAATCACTGGCCGGATCATTGGCCACTCTCAAGCCACGCCCCTAGCAACCACATTGGAGCACCCTAGCAACCGAATAAACAAATCCTTATTTCTCCGCATCAGAACATCGTAGAGACACGGGGGTTGGACCATTTTACTTGTGACTCAGAGCGTAATAACTTGCGACATCATTGGCCACTCTCAAGCCACGCCCCTAGCAACCGAATAAACAAAGCCTTATATCTCTGCATCAGAACATCGTAGAGACATTGGGGTTGGACCATTTGACTCGTGACTCAGAGTGTAATCACTATGGGATGCCAATTTTTCCCCTAGCAACCAAATACAGTACCCTAGCAACAGAGTAAACAAAGCATTATATCTCCGCATCAGAACATCGTAGAGACACAGGGGTTGGACCGTTTGACTCGTGACTCAGAGTGTAATCATTATGGGATGCCAATTTTTCCCCTAGCAACCAAATACAGTACCCTAGCAACAGAGTAAACAAAGCATTATATCTCCGCATCAGAACATCGTAGAGACACAGGGGTTGGACCGTTTGACTCGTGACTCAGAGTGTAATCACTATGGGATGCCAATTTTTCCCCTAGCAACCAAATACAGTACCCTAGCAACAGAGTAAACAAAGCATTATATCTCCGCATCAGAACATCGTAGAGACACAGGGGTTGGACTGTTTGACTCGTGACTCGGAGTGTAATCATTATGGGATGCCAATTTTTTCCCTAGCAACCAAATACAGTACCCTAGCAACAGAGTAAACAAAGCCTTATATCTCCGCATCAGAACATCGTAGAGACACGGGGGTTGGACCGTTTGACTCGTGACTCAGAGTGTTATCACTATGGGATGCCAATTTTTTCCATAGCAACCAAATACAGTACCCTAGCAACAGAGTAAACAAAGCCTTATATCTCAGCATCAGATTATGGTAGAGACACGGGGGTTGGACCGTTTGACTCGTGACTCGGCGGGTAATCACTATGGGATGCCAAATTTTTCCCTAGCAACCAAATACAGTACCCTAGCAACAGAGTAAACAAAGCCTTATATCTCCGCATCAGAACATCGTAGAGACACAGGGGTTGGACCGTTTGACTCGTGACTCAGAGTGTAATCACTATGGGATGCCAATTTTTTCCCTAGCAACCAAATACAGTACCCTAGCAACAGAGTAAACAAAGCCTTATATCTCCGCATCAGAACATCGTAGAGACACGGGGGTTGGACCGTTTGACTCGTGACTCAGAGTGTAATCACTATGGGATGCCAATTTTTTCCATAGCAACCAAATACAGTACCCTAGCAACAGAGTAAACAAAGCCTTATATCTCAGCTTCAGATTATGGTAGAGACATGGGGGTTGGACTGGTTGACTCGTGACTCAGAGTGTAATCACTATGGAATGTCAATTTTTTCCCTAGCAACCAAATCCAGTGCCCTAGCAACCGAAAAAACAAAGCCTTATATCTCCACATCAGAACATCGTAGAGACATGCGGGTTGGACAGTTTTACTCGGGAGTCAGAGTGTAATGACTAGTGAATGGCAATTTTTTCCATAGCAACCAAATACAGTACCCTAGCAACAGAGTAAACAAGGCCTTATATCTCCGCATCAGAACATCGAAGAGACACGGGGGTTAAACCGTTTTACTTGTGGTTTGGTGTATAATCATATATTGTCAGCCGAATTTTGCCACGGCAAGCACCACTTCACATTTTCTTCAGGAAATGTACCTATCTAGTTATTATTATTTTTATATCTGGACAAAATTTCGGCGCGTAACTCGTCCCGCACGGTTTGTCGTAGACACATGAATGAGGGCTCAAATTGACCGGTTTATTGAGGAGAGGTGTGCTATGACTTTTATAAGCGATCGGGTGCAGGATTTCCGAAAGGGGGGCGAAAAACCACCCCAAAAATCCCATTGACTTAACATTGGACCGAACTTTGACGGGTCATAGCTCCGCTCGAGGATTTTGTAGAAACATGTGGGTTCTAACATTTGAAGAGGGTGGTACGCTCTGTAAGAACATACATCACATTGGGGTGTTAGTTGTACCCCTGGGGTGTAAGAGGCACCCGAAATTTCCCATTGACTTATAATGGGGCAGGAAACATGCCCATATAAGGGAATAAAAAAGTTCCAGATGGAATATCTTCGCTTTACAATGTCGTAGAGACATGGGGGTGGGCTCATTTTACTCAGACATCCAATCAATTTATCAGGATAGTCCCAGAGCTATTAAGCCACGCCCCTAGCAACCACTTTTAAGCACCCTAGCAACATAAAATTCAAACAGTTATATCTAGGCATCAGAACATCATAGAATAACGGGGGTTGGATCGTTTTACTCGTGACTCGGAGGATAATCACTGGCCACATCATTGGCCACTCCCAAGCCACGCCCCTAGCAACCAAATGTGAGCACCCTAGCAACAGAGTAAACAAAGCCTTATATCTTCGCATCAGAACATCGTAGAAACACGGGGGTTGGACCGTTTTACTTGTGACTCGGAGTGTAGCAACTGGTCACATCATTGGCCACTCCCAAACTCCGCCCCTAGCAACCAAATACAGTACCCTAGCAACAGAGTAAACAAAGCCTTATATCTTCGCATCAGAACATCGTAGAAACATGGGGGTTGGACCGTTTTACTTGTGACTCGGAGTGTAGCAACTGGTCACATCATTGGCCACTCCCAAGCCCCGCCCCTAGCAACCAAATACAGTACCCTAGCAACAGAGTAAACAAAGCCTTGTATCTCAGCATCAGAACATCGTAGAGACACGGGGGTTGGACCGTTTGACTCGTGACTCAGAGTGTAATCACTATGGGATGCAAATTTTTCCCTAGCAACCAAATACAGTACCCTAGCAACAGAGTAAACAAAGCCTTATATCTCAGCATCAGAACATCGTAGAGACACGGGGGTTGGACCGTTTGACTCGTGACTCAGAGTGTAATCACTAGTGGATGCCAATTTTTTCCCTAGCAACCAAATACAGTACCCTAGCAACAGAGTAAACAAAGCCTTATATCTCTGCATTAGATCATCGTAGACACACGGGGGTTGGACCGTTTGACTCGTGACTCAGAGTGTAATCACTATGGGATGGCAATTTTTTCCCTAGCAACCAAATACAGTACCCTAGCAACAGAGTTAACAAAGCCTTATATCTCCGCATCAGAACATCGTAGAGACACGAGGGTTGGACCGTTTGACTCGTGACTCAGAGTGTAATCACTATGGGATGCCAATTTTTTCCCTAGCAACCAAATACGGTACCCTAGCAACAGAGTAAACAAAGCCTAATATCTTCGCATCAGAACATCGTAGAGACACGGGAGTTGGATTGTTTTACTTTTGGCTTGGAGTATAATCATATATGTTCCCCAGAATTTTGCCACGGCAAGCACCACTCACATTTTCTTCAGGAAATGTACCTATCTTTTATAATTATTATTCTTCTTTTTCAGGACACTTTTTCGGCGCGTAACTCGTCCCGCACGGTTTAACGTAGTCCCACGAAAGAGGGCTCAAATCGACCGGATTATTGAGGAGAGGTGTGCTATGACTTTTATAAGGGATCGGGTGCAGGATTACTGAAAGGGGGGCGAAAAACCACCCGAAAAATCCCATTGACTTAACATTGCGCCCAACTTTGACAGGTCATAGCTCCGCTAGAGTATTTTATAGAAACATGTGGGTTACAACATTTGAAGAGGGTGGTAGGCTCTGTAAGAACATGGATCACAATGGGGTGTAAGTTGTACCCCTGGGGTGTAAGAGGCGCCCGAAAATTCCCATTGACTTATAATGGGGCAGGAAACATGCCCATATAAGGGAATAAAACAGTTCCAGATGGGATATCTTTGCTTTACAGTGTCGTAGAGATAAGTGGGTGGGCTCATTTCACTCGGGCATCCAATCAGTCTCTCAGGATCATCCCAGAGCTATTAAGCCACGCCCCTAGCAACAATTTTGGGCACCCTAGCAACATCTCCCTTAGACTGCCATTATAAAATGCCCAGATGGATATCTTTGCATCACACTGTCATAGAGACATGGGGGTGGGCTCATTTTACTCAGGCATCCAATCAGTCTCTCAGGATCCTTACATAGGTTCTAAGCCACGCCCCTAGCAACCACTTTTGAGCACCCTAGCAACTTAAAATTCAAACAGTTATATCTCTGCATCAGAACATCGTAGAGACACGGGGGTTGGACCGTTTGACTCGTGACTCAGAGTGTAATCGTTATGGGATGCCAATTTTTTCCCTAGCAACCAAATACAGTACCCTAGCAACAGAGTAAACAAAGCCTTATATCTCCGTATCAGAACATCGTAGAGACACGGGGGTTGTACTGTTTGACTTGTGACTCGGAGTGTAATCATTATGGGATGCCAATTTTTTCCCTAGCAACCAAATACAGTACCCTAGCAACAGAGTAAACAAAGCCTTATATCTCCGCATCAGAACATCGTAGAGACACGGGGGTTGGACCGTTTGACTTGTGACTCGGAGTGTAATCATTATGGGATGCCAATTTTTTTCCCTAGCAACCAAATACAGTACCCTAGCAACAGAGTAAACAAAGCCTTATATCTCCGCATCAGAACATCGTAGAGACACGGGGGTTGGACCGATTGACTTGTGACTCGGAGTGTAATCATTATGGGATGCCAATATTTTCCCTAGCAACCAAATACAGTACCCTAGCAACAGAGTAAACAAAGTCTTATATCTCCGCATCAGAACAACGTAGAGACACGGGGGTTGGCCCGTTTTACTTGTGGCTTGGAGTATGATCATTATGGGATGCCAATTTTCTCCCTAGCAACCAAATACACTACCCTAGCAACCGAATACACAAAGCCTTATATCTCCGCATCAGAACATCATAGAGACACGGGGTTTGGACCGTTTGACTCGTGACTCGGAGCGTAATCACTAGTGGATGCCATTTTTTTCCCTAGCAACCAAATGCAGGACCCTAGCAACAGTGTAAACAAAGCCTTATATCTCCGCATCAGAACATCGTAGAGACACGGGGGTTGGACCGTTTGACTTGTGACTCGGAGTGTAATCATTATGGGATGCCAATTTTTTTCCCTAGCAACCAAATACAGTACCCTAGCAACAGAGTAAACAAAGCCTTATATCTCCGCATCAGAACATCGTAGAGACATGGGGGTTGGACCGTTTGACTTGTGACTCGGAGTGTAATCATTATGGGATGCCAATATTTTCCCTAGCAACCAAATACAGTACCCTAGCAACAGAGTAAACAAAGTCTTATATCTCCGCATCAGAACAACGTAGAGACACGGGGGTTGGCCCGTTTTACTTGTGGCTTGGAGTATGATCATTATGGGATGCCAATTTTCTCCCTAGCAACCAAATACACTACCCTAGCAACCGAATACACAAAGCCTTATATCTCCGCATCAGAACATCATAGAGACACGGGGTTTGGACCGTTTGACTCGTGACTCGGAGCGTAATCACTAGTGGATGCCATTTTTTTCCCTAGCAACCAAATGCAGGACCCTAGCAACAGTGTAAACAAAGCCTTATATCTCCGCATCAGAACATCGTAGAGACACGGGGGTTGGACCGTTTTACTCGTGACTCGGCATGTAATCACTAGTGGATGCCAATTATTTCCCTAGCAACCAAATACAGTACCCTAGCAACAGTGTAAACAAAGCCTTATATCTCCGCATCAGAACATCGTAGAGACACGGGGGTTGGACCGTTTGACTTGTGACTTAGAGTGTAATCACCGGTGGATGCCAATTTTTTCCCTAGCAACCAAATACAGTACCCTAGCAACAGTGTAAACAAAGCCTTATATCTCCGCATCAGAACATCGTAGAGACACGGGGGTTGGACCGTTTAACTCGTGACTCTGAGTGTAATCACTGGTGGATGCCAAATTTTTCCATAGCAACCAAATACAGTACCCTAGCAACCGCATAAACAAAGCCTTATATCTCTGCATCAAAACCTCATAGAGACACGGGGGTTGGAACGTTTTACTTTTGGGATGGAGTATAATCATATATTGTCCCGAGAATTTTGCCACGGCAAGCACCACTTCACATTTTCTTCAGGAAATGTACCTATCTAGTTAGTGGTGCTTGCATTTATGCAAAGCATCACTATTATTATTGCAAAAATTATTATTATTATTATATTTTATTCTTACATCTGCACGTTTTTTCGGCACCTAACTCGTCCCGCACGGTTTGTCGTAGACCCATGAAAGAGGGCTCAAATCGACCGGCTTATTGAGGAGAGGTGTGCTATGACTTTTATAAGCGATCGGGTGCAGGATTTCCGAAAGGGGGGCGAAAAACCACCCGAAAAATCCCATTGACTTAACATTGCGCCCAACTTTGACGAGTCATAGCTCCGCTCGAGGATTTTGTAGAAACATCTGCGTTACAACATTTGAAGAGGGTGGTAGGCTCTGTAAGAACATACATCACATTGGGGTGTAAGTTGTACCCCTGGGGTGTAAGAGGCGCCCAAAAGTGCCCCAATGAAAAGTCAATGGGGGAAAATCCCATAGACTTAAAGCTGCCGTCGGCAACTCTGGAGGATTGAGCAGTTTCCAAATGTTTACAATTTCATGTCCCTCCCCCACTACCTCCGAGCAACCTCCCTCAGAGCACGTTCTCGTCAGCGCGTGTGCAAAAGTATTATTGTGAACGCATACTTAGCAAGAATACTTAGATTACTTACATAACACTCCGAAATACAATCAATGGTTGATAAAGCACAATTACCTGTCGAGAAGAAATGTGGCAAGCTCTGCATCCAGCTTGAAATCTCGTAGATTCCTTTCAAATGCCGGTCCGATATTGATCCTAGTTTTAATACGGTCACAGTCGCTTTCTATCTTTGTTTCCTTCTTTTCATTGGTTGTTTTCCTAGCTCTAGTTGTTAACCGAGAAATCGGAAGTTTGTTACTGAAAGTTCTCTCCGCCATCACGCTGCATTCAAACCAAAACAACTATGAATTCAGGCGGATGCACGTGATATTGTAACGCGCGCGAGGGGGATGGGGATCTGTGGCGCGTGCAGGTACTGTGATTGACAGGCAGATTTTACACAGCCCTGCGCTGATTGGACCAAATGAACCAGCCTGCGCTGATTGGACCAAATGAACCGGGAGCGGTGGATTTTTGCAAAACAAATAACAGGCTCCAGGTGGAGCTAGAAGCGCGGGGTTTTTTCTTAAACAGTCTAGTTGATGTTGTTCTATCGGAGCATAGTGTTGGTTTCAGTGAATATGATCAAAAAATATGATAAAATAAGTTGTCGACGGCAGCTTTAACATTGTAAAATCTTTGACGGGTCATAGGTCCGAGCGAGGATTTTGTAGAAACATGTGGGTTACTAAATTTGAAGAGGGTGCTAGACTCTGTCAGGACGTCCCCCACAATGGGGTGTAAGGTTACCCTAGCAACCATTTTGGGCACCCTAGCAACCTATCCCATAGACTGCCATTATAAAATGCCCAGATGGATATCTTTGCACCACAGTGTCATAGAGACATGGGGGTGGGCTCATTTTACTCAGGCATCCAATCAGTCTCTCAGGATCCTTAAACACTAACTAAGCCACGCCCCTAGCAACCACTTTTGAGCACCCTAGCAACATAAAATTCAAACAGTTATATCTCGGCATCAGAACATCGTAGAGACACGGGGGTTGGACCGTTTTACTTGTGACTGGGGTGTAACAATTGGGCACATCATTGGCCACTCCCAAGCCACGCCCCTAGCAACCAAATTTGAGCACCCTAGCAACCGAATAAACAAACCCTTATTTCTCCGCATCAGAACATCGTAGAGACACGGGGGTTGGACCGTTTTACTTGTGACTAGGGGTGTAACAATTGGGCACATCATTGGCCACTCCCAAGCCACGCCCCTAGCAACCAAGTTTGAGCACCCTAGCAACCGAATAAACAAAGCCTTATATCTCCGCATCAGAACATCGTAGAGACACGAGGTTTGGACCGTTTGACTCGTGACTCGGAGGGTAATCACTAGTGGATGCCATTTTTTCCCCTAGCAACCAAATACAGTACCCTAGCAACAAGTAAACAGTGCCTTATAACTCGGCATCAGAACATCGTAGAGACACGGGGGTTGGACCGTTTGACTCGTGACTCTGAGGGTAATCACTAGTGGATGCCATTTTTTTCCCTAGCAACCAAATACAGTACCCTAGCAACAGAGTAAACAAAGCCTTATAACTCCGCATCAGAACATCATAGAGACACGGGGGTTGGACCGTTTGACTCGTGACTCGGAGGGTAATCACTAGTGGAGGCCAATTTTTTTCCCTAGCAACCAAATACAGTACCCTAGCAACAGAGTAAACAAAGCCTTATATCTCCGCATCAGAACATCGTACAGACACGGGGTTTGGACCGTTTGACTCGTGACTCGGAGGGTAATCACTAGTGGAGGCCAATTTTTTTCCCTAGCAACCAAATACAGTACCCTAGCAACAGAGTAAACAAAGCCTTATATCTCCGCATCAGAACATCGTACAGACATGGGGTTTGGACCGTTTGACTCGTGACTCGGAGGGTAATCACTAGTGGATGCCATTTTTTCCCTAGCAACCAAATACAGTACCCTAGCAACAGAGTAAACAAAGCCTTATAACTCCGCATCAGAACATCGTAGAGACACGGGGGTTGGACCGTTTGACTCGTGACTTGGAGGGTAATCACTAGTGGATGCCATTTTTTCCCTAGCAACCAAATACAGTACCTTAGCAACAGAGTAAACAAACTTTTATATCTCCGCATCAGAACATCGTAGAGACACGGGGTTTGGACCGTTTGACTCGTGACTCGGAGGGTAATCACTAGTGGATGCCATTTTTTCCCTAGCAACCAAATACAGTACCCTAGCAACAGATTAAACAAACCCTTATATCTCCGCATCAGAACATCGTAGAGACACGGGGTTTGGACCGTTTGACTCGTGACTCGGAGTGTAATCACTAGTGGATGCCAATTTTTTCCCTAGCAACCAAATACAGTACCCTAGCAACAGAGTAAACAAAGCCTTATATCTCCGCATCAGAACATCGTAGAGACACGGGGGTTTGACCGTTTGACTCGTGACTCGGAGTGTAATCACTAGTGGATGCCAATTTTCTCCCTAGCAACCAAATACAGTACCCTAGCAACCGAATAAACAAAGCCTTATATCTTCGCATCAGAATATCGTAGAGACATGTGGGTTGAATTGTTTTACTTTTGGCTTGGAGTATAATCATATATTGCCCCCCGAAATTTGCCACGGCAAGCACCACTTCACATTTTCTTCAGGAAATGTACCTATCTAGTTATTAGTGGTGCTTGCATTTATGCAAAGCATCACTATTACTATCTTGCATACTTATTAGTGGTGCTTGCATTTATGCAAAGCATCACTATTACTATCTTGCATACTTATTATTATTATTAGTGGTGCTTGCATTTATGCAAAGCATCACTATTACTATCTTGCATACTTATTATTATTATTATTATTATTCTTTTTCTGGACACTTTTTTGGCGCGTAACTCGTCCCGCACGCTTTGTCGTAGACCCATAAATTAGGGCTCAAATCGACCGGCTTATTGAGGAGAGGACTGCTATGACTTTTATAAGCGATCGGGTGCAGGATTTCCGAAAGGGGGGCGAAAAACCACCCAAAAAATCCCATTGACTTAACATTGCGCCCAACTTTGACGAGTCATAGCTCTGCTCGAGGATTTTGTAGAAACATGTGGGTTACAACATTTGAAGAGGGTGGTAGGCTCTTTAAGAACATGGATCACAATGGGGTGTAAGTTGTACCCCTGGGGTGTAAGAGGTGCCCAAAAGTGCCCCAATGAAAAGTCAATGGGGCAAAATCCCATAGACTTACCATTGCAAAAATTTTGACGGGTCATAGGTCCGAGCCAGAATTTCATAGAAACATGTGGGTTACTAAATTTGAAGAGGGTGCTAGACTCTGTCAGGACGTCCCCCACAATGGGGTGTAAGGTTACCATAGCAACCATTTTGGGCACCCTAGCAACCTATACCATAGACTGCCATTATAAAATGCCTGGATGGATATCTTTGCACCACAGTGTCATAGAGACATGGGGGTGGGCTCATTTTACTCAGGCATCCAATCAGTCTCTCAGGATCCTTACAGACTTACTAAGCCACGCCCCTAGCAACCACTTTTGAGCACCCTAGCAACATAAAATACAAACAGTTATATCTCGGCATCAGAACATCGTAGAGACACGGGGGTTGGACCGTTTTACTTGTGACTAGGGGTGTAACAATTGGGCACATCATTGGCCACTCCCAAGCCACGCCCCTAGCAACCAAATTTGAGCACCCTAGCAACCGAATAAACAAAGCCTTATATCTCCGCATCAGAACATCGTAGAGACACGGGGTTTGGACCGTTTTACTTGTGACTCGGAGTGTAATCACTGGGCACATAATTGGCCACTCCCAAGCCACGCCCCTAGTAACCAAATACAGTACCCTAGCAACAGAGTAAACAAAGCCTTATATCTCCGCATCAGAATATCGTAGAGACACAGGGGTTGGACCGTTTTACTTGTGACTCGGAGTGTAATCACTGGGCACATAATTGGCCACTCCCAAGCCACGCCCCTAGTAACCAAATACAGTACCCTAGCAACAGAGTAAACAAAGCCTTATATCTCCGCATCAGAACATCGTAGAGACACGGGGGTTGGACCGTTTTACTTGTGACTCGGAGTGTAATCACTGGGCACATCATTGGCCACTCTCAAGCCACGCCCCTAGCAACCAAATACAGTACCCTAGCAACAGAGTAAACAAAGCCTTATATCTCCACATCAGAATATCGTAGAGACACGGGGGTTGGACCGTTTTACTTGTGACTCGGAGTGTAATCACTGGGCACATAATTGGCCACTCCCAAGCCACGCCCCTAGTAACCAAATACAGTACCCTAGCAACAGAGTAAACAAAGCCTTATATCTCCGCATCAGAACATCGTAGAGACACGGGGGTTGGACCGTTTTACTTGTGACTCGGAGTGTAATCACTGGGCACATAATTGGCCACTCTCAAGCCACGCCCCTAGCAACCAAATACAGTACCCTAGCAACAGAGTAAACAAAGCCTTATATCTCCACATCAGAACATCGTAGAGACATGGGGGTTGGACCGTTTGACTCATGACTCGGAGGGTAATCACTAGTGGATGCCATTTTTTTCCCTAGCAACCAAATACAGTACCCTAGCAACAGAGTAAACAAAGCCTTATATCTCCGCATCAGAACATCGTAGAGACATGGGGTTTGGACCGTTTGACTCGTGACTCGGAGGGTAATCACTAGTGGATGCCATTTTTTCCCCTAGCAACCAAATACAGTACCCTAGCAACAGAGTAAACAAAGCTTTATATCTCCGCATCAGAACATCGTAGAGACACGGGGGTTGGACCGTTTGACTCATGACTCGGAGGGTAATCACTAGTGGATGCAATTTTTTCCCCTAGCAACCAAATACAGTACCCTAGCAACAGAGTAAACAAAGCCTTATATCTCCGCATCAGAACATCATAGAGACACGGGGGTTGGACCGTTTGTCTCGTGACTCGGAGGGTAATCACTAGTGGATGCCATTTTTTTCCCTAGCAACCAAATACAGTACCCTAGCAACAGAGTAAACAAAGCCTTATATCTCCGCATCAGAACATCGTAGAGACACAGGGTTTGGACCGTTTGACTCGTGACTCGGAGGGTAATCACTAGTGGATGCCATTTTTTTCCCTAGCAACCAAATACAGTACCCTAGCAACAGAGTAAACAAAGCCTTATATCTCCGCATCAGAACATCGTAGAGACATGGGGTTTGGACCGTTTGACTCGTGACTCGGAGGGTAATCACTAGTGGATGCCATTTTTTTCCCTAGCAACCAAATACAGTACCCTAGCAACAGAGTAAACAAAGCCTTATATCTCCGCATCAGAACATCGTAGAGACACGGGGGTTGGACCGTTTGACTCATGACTCGGAGGGTAATCACTAGTGGATGCAATTTTTTTCCCTAGCAACCAAATACAGTACCCTAGCAACAGAGTAAACAAAGCCTTATATCTCCGCATCAGAACATCGTAGAGACACGGGGGTTGGACCGTTTGACTCGTGACTCGGAGGGTAATCACTAGTGGATGCCATTTTTTTCCCTAGCAACCAAATACAGTACCCTAGCAACAGAGTAAACAAAGCCTTATATCTCCGCATCAGAACATCGTAGAGACACAGGGTTTGGACCGTTTGACTCGTGACTCGGAGGGTAATCACTAGTGGATGCCATTTTTTTCCCTAGCAACCAAATACAGTACCCTAGCAACAGAGTAAACAAAGCCTTATATCTCCGCATCAGAACATCGTAGAGACACGGGGGTTGGACCGTTTGACTCGTGACTGAGAGTGTAATGGAATGGAATGGAATGGAAAATATTTATTTGAAACAGGGACAACGCACAATTAAACATTAAACTTGTTAAAAAAAACAAGAGAACATGTCTCGAGCCAGGTTGTAGCAACAGTTGCTAATTTTCACCTGTAGTCCCTGGGCAGGTATAACGGATAAAATTTTTTACAGGGTAATAGATAAAATAATGACAGTTGTTATTAAAACAGACAATTTTGTAATATAATAAAATAAAATACAACAGAAATATGGAAGCCATCCACTAAGATTTTGTCTTTCTATCTCCTCCTCCAACAAAACACAGTTTAGTAACATCTGAAGTGTAATGACAAACAATATAACTTTAAACACTCACTTCCTTACACACACAAACCCTCCCACTCCCACACACACACATACATACACTCCCACACAAATGAATCATATTATCGATGTGTACAAACTTGTTCATTTAACAGCCAACTCTTTGTCATGGATGAGAAAGTGTGAGAATCTGTACATAAAATATATTCAGTGGGAAAGGTATTCCACTGTCTCGTGGCCACACATGAGAAGGAGGAACTTCCAAATTTGGTTTTACGTTTTGGAAGGCTACACTCCCCCCTTGTTACACTTCTAGTTGTTCGCACTGAATTTTCAGAGCAAAGTGTTACAAACTTTTTCAAAGGAGGAGCAGTAGCACCATATATGATTTTATGAAGCAAGGTCACATTTGAGTGTTTTATTAAATTATTCATGCTAAGTATGTCATATTTAGCAAGTATTTGACAATGATGATAAGAACGAGTTTTCTTATCATGGACCTTGAGACAGATTTTAAACACAGATTCTAGTGGTTTTAAAACTGTTTTGCATGCCTGAGACCATGATGTAATACAGTACGTAAAGTGAGGAATAATCATTGCATTTAAATAAATACAAGATGCTTCAGTGGTAAGAGAGTTTCTAATGTATCTAAAATTTACTAAATTAAATTTTAATTTATTACATAATTTTTTAACATGTCCTTTAAAACTAAGTGTTGGATCCAGAGTTACCCCTAAATATTTAAATCTATCTACATGTTTAATACATTGGCCATTTACTAAAACTTCTGGATACGTCTTAAGTATAGACCGGTTTGTAAAAAACATAGTTACAGTTTTTTCAATATTTAACGCAAGACATGAATCCTGTAACCAATTACTGACCTTGCTCATAACGTTTGTTAGCTTTTTCGCTACATCTGTTGCATTTCTCCCATGGATATATAATACCGTGTCATCAGCATACATAACAATATTTACACCCTTGCAAACCAAAGGCAGGTCATTGATATATAAGCAAAACAACAATGGCCCCAGAATCGACCCCTGTGGAACGCCAACAGTAGAAACAAGAGATGCAGACAATGTGCTATTTATTTGAACACTTTGTTCTCGATCTAACAAATAAGATTTTATCCATGTTTGAACATTAAAAGAGATATCAAATTTGGCCAATTTATGTATAAGTACCTCGTGATCAACTGTATCAAAGGCCTTGCGTAAATCTAAGAAGACTGCTCCCACCACTCCTCCTTGATCTAGGCTAGATTTAATCTCCTCGATGAAATAACAGCATGCAGTTTCAGTAGAATGTTTTTTTCTGAAACCAAATTGCATCGGATGGAGAAGGGACTTAGAGTCCAAATATGCTGTTAATTGTTCTACAACAATTTTTTCAATAACCTTTGATACAGCTGGGAGAATACTAATGGGTCGGTAATTAGAAACTACTTGAGTATCCCCGGATTTATGCACTGGGGTGACTATGGCAGGCTTAAGAACACTAGGAAAAACATTTTCATTAAAAGACTTATTTATTATCATCGTTAAAGGCATCATAATAGATGTCTTGTATTGTTTTAAGAAAGCTGTATCACAACCATATATATCTTTAGCTTTACTATTTGATAGTGATAAAATTGCATGTTCAACTTTTCCTGTGTTAACTAAGAAAAACTTAAAAAAAGAAGAATCATTACAGGTTAAGGGTTGTGTACATCGAGTAATTGGTTTACTTAAACTCAGTTCTCGCACCGAATTTATAAAATAATTGTTAAAACATTCCCCAATAATCTGATCATTTTCCTGGATACAACCATCCATCTTAAGTTTTAAATGTTTATTTGCTGATTTTTCCCTCCCCAGTAATTTATCAATGCTCTTCCATAAATTTTTTGAATTTCCTTTTGCCTCACTAATAACATTAAGAAAAAAATTTGCCCTAGCCTTTCTAAGTTGTTGTGTAACTTTATTTCTTAAGCTTTTAAAAATCAGATGATCAGTATTTAATTTTGATTTTAAAAACTTTTTCAGAGAAGCATCCCTTTTTTTCATTAATTCCCAAAGATTTGTATTTAACCAGGGTAAGTTATATTTTTTATTTGTTTTCTTGCTCCTTTCCCTGGTATACTTTAATATAATGCCTTTAATGGTTGATATTAATTCAGCGCAAGCTGGCTCACAAGGCAAACTGCCAATGGTGTCATGCCAGTTTATTTGCTTTATATCGTTTTCAATAAAGGCCATATCCTTTGGAGCAATAAATGGCATTGATTTTCCCTTTACAGAATTCCTATTTTTAAAACGTGTTTTTGACAATTTTCTAGAGACCAACGTAAGATTATGATCAGATAACCCAGTAATAAGGTTATAGGTCTTTTTAATTCTATCGGGTTTATTTGTAAAAATTAAATCTAAAAGTGTTTGGGAAGATTTTGTTACTCTGGTGGGCTTATTAATCATCTGCGTCATTTGAAAAGTTTGTAAAATATCTTTAAGCTTTTTCCTACGCATTTTATCTTGCCAGTTCAAGTTAAAATCTCCCATAAGAATAACTTCCATTTTCCCATATTGTTTAAGTATGTCATTTAAATAATCATAAAATTCATTTGTGGCAGTAGGAGGGCGGTAAACTGCAAAAACAGCAAAACTCATTTGGGGGGATAGTGTTAGTTTTACCCCCACACATTCCAAATTATTTTCCGGGAGGACTATTTGCTGACTTTGAATACTATCTTTCACATATATCAGAACTCCGCCCCCTTTCCCTGTTTTTCTATCTCGTCTATATACATTGTATCCAGGAATATTAAAAATAGATTGCGGAGTTGTCGAGGTTAACCAAGTCTCCGTAAGACATAAATAATCAATATTAGAATCCGTCAGTAAATGTTCAAGTTGTTCAGACTTTGAAATAATGCTCCGGATGTTCAGATGTCCACCAAAAATACCTTTCGGTTTCGTTTTTGCGTCCCACAGCACACTCGCATGATTTACAGTCTGGAACAGTTTCATCTGCTGCTGTTTGATGGAAGATACAGTTTGCGTAGTAATTGTTGAAGATCTGTGCAGGAACGATGTTATTGCCACTTGGGCAGTATTACTATCAGGCCTGATGTTTGTTGGAAGAATATTACCTCGAGTTTCTTCTCCGGTTAAAGCCGCACACATCGCCGATCTTGAGATGCCAGGGTCAGCTGATTGACAGATATCCGAAACCCTCGGTCCAGGATTTGAATGAACGTCCCCGCACAAAAGAAGTATAGCGCAAAGCACGATGGCTGGTCCCGGCTTTGTTGACACAGTTGTAGAGTGTCCATGCATCTCACTTTGCACGCGCCTCGCTCGACCGTCATCCAAAACTTTTGAGTATAGGATGTACTGGCTCCACGAGTCCACCGGCATGCCAACAGCGAATTCACCAGGTGAGTCCAATTGTGCACGTTTAGAAGCGGAACACAAACTCCCCGATATTTGTGTGCCCATCAAGAGAAACAATTGCAACACGAAAGTAATATGACGTAAAGGCGTATTGATTTTAACAAAATCTTTAAATCTCCGAGGCACCCAAATTTCATGTCGTATTTTATAATATCCTGGCGGTTTCCCAATATGATTTAGGAGAGGTAAAACAGCAGTACCTGCCGCACTGCGTTTACCTGCCGCCATGTTGAACGTTGTGCACCCAAGGGTCACTAGTGGATGCCATTTTTTTCCTTAGCAACCAAATACAGTACCCTAGCAACAGAGTAAACAAAGCCTTATATCTCCGCATCAGAACATCGTAGAAACACGGGGGTTGGACCGTTTGACTTATGACTCGGAGGGTAATCACTAGTGGATGCCATTTTTTTCCTAGCAACCAAATACAGTACCCTAGCAACAGAGTAAACAAACCCTTATATCTCCGCATCAGAACATCGTAGAGACACGGGGTTTGGACCGTTTGACTCGTGACTCGGAGTGTAATCACTAGTGGATGCCAATTTTCTCCCTAGCAACCAAATACATTACCCTAGCAACAGAGTAAACAAAGCCTTTTATCTCCACATCAGAACATCGTAGAGACACGGGGGTTTGACCGTTTGACTCGTGACTCGGAGTGTAATCACTAGTGGATGCCAATTTTCTCCCTAGCAACCAAATACAGTACCCTAGCAACCGAATAAACAAAGCCTTATATCTTCGCATCAGAATATCGTAGAGACATGTGGGTTGAATTGTTTTACTTTTGGCTTGGAGTATAATCATATATTGTCCCCCGAAATTTGCCACGGCAAGCACCACTCACATTTTCTTCAGGAAATGTACCTATCTAGTTAGTGGTGCTTGCATTTATGCAAAGCATCACTATTATTATTGCTTTCGGTTATTATTATTCTTCTTATATCTGGACACTTTTTCGGCACCTAACTCGTCCCGCACGGTTTGCCGTAGTCCCATGAAAGAGGGCTCAAATTGACCGGTTTATTGAGGAGAGGTGTGCTATGACTTTTATAAGGGATCGGGTGCACGATTTTCGAAAGGGGGGCGAAAAACCACCCAAAAAATCCCATTGACTTAACATTGCGCCCAACTTTGACGGGTCATATCTCCGTTCGAGGATTTTGTAGAAACATGTGGGTTACAACATTTGAAGAGGGTGGTAGACTCTGTAAGAAAATACATCACATTGGGGTGTAAGTTGTACCCCTGGGGTGTAAGAGGCACCCAAATTTCCCCATTGACTTATAATGGGCCAGGAAACATGCCCATATAAGGGAATAAAATCGTTCCTGATGGGATATCTTTCCTTTACAGTGTCGTAGAGATAAGTGGGTGGGCTCATTTTACTCGGGCATCCAATCAGTGTCTCAGGATCATCTCAGACCTATTAAGCCACGCCCCTAGCAACCACTTTTGAGCACCCTAGCAACATCTCCCATAGACTGCCATTATAAAATGCCCAGATGGATATCTTTGCACCACAGTGTCATAGAGACATGGGGGTGGGCTCATTTTACTCAGGCATCCAATCAGTCTCTCAGGATCCTTACATAGGTATTAAGCCACGCCCCTAGCAACCACTTTTGAGCACCCTAGCAACATAAAATTCGAACAGTTATATCTCGGCATCCGAACATTGTAGAGACACGGGGGTTGGACCGTTTGACTCGTGACTCAGAGTGTAATCATTATGGGATGCCAATTTTTTCCCTAGCAACCAAATACAGTACCCTAGCAACAGAGTAAACAAAGCCTTATATCTCCGCATCAGAACATCGTAAAGACACGGGGGTTGGACCGTTTGACTAGTGACTCGGAGTGTAATCATTATGGGATGCCAATTTTCTCCCTAGCAACCAAATACAGTACCCTAGCAACAGAGTAAACAAAGCCTTATATCTCCGCATCAGAACATCGTAGAGACACGGGGGTTGGACCGTTTCACTAGTGACTCGGAGTGTAATCATTATGGGATGCCAATTTTTTCCCTAGCAACCAAATACAGTACCCTAGCAACAGAGTAAACAAAGCCTTATATCTCCGCATCAGAACATCGTAGAGACATGGGGGTTGGACCGTTTGACTCGTGACTCGGGGTGTAATCATTATGGGATGCCAATTTTTTCCCTAGCAACCAAATACAGTACCCTAGCAACAGAGTAAACAAAGCCTTATATCTCCGCATCAGAACATCGTAAAGACACGGGGGTTGGACCGTTTGACTAGTGACTCAGAGTGTAATCATTATGGGATGCCAATTTTTTCCCTAGCAACCAAATACAGTACCCTAGCAACAGAGTAAACAAAGCCTTATATCTCCGCATCAGAACATCGTAGAGACATGGGGGTTGGACTGTTTGACTAGTTACTCGGCGTGTAATCATTATGGGATGCCAATTTTTTCCCTAGCAACCAAATACAGTACCCTAGCAACAGAGTAAACAAAGCCTTATATCCCCGCATCAGAACTTGTAGAGACATGGGGGTTGGACCATTTTAATTTTGGGTTGGAGTATAATCATATATTGCCCCGAGTAATTTGCCACGGCAAGCACCACTTCACATTTTCTTCAGGAAATGTACCTATCTAGTTAGTGGTGCTTGCATTTATGCAAGGCATCACTATTACTATCTTGCATACTTATTATTAGTGGTGCTTGCATTTATGCAAAGCATCACTATTACTATCTTGCATACTTATTATTATTATTATTAGTGGTGCTTGCATTTATGCAAGGCATCACTATTATTATTGCTCATACTTATTAGTGGTGCTTGCATTTATGCAAGGCATCACTATTATTATTGCTCATACTTATTATTTATTTATTTATTATTCTTATATCTGGACACTTTTTCGGCGCGTAACTCGTCCCGCACGGTTTGTCGTAGACCAATGAAACAGTGCTCAAAACGACCAGCTAATTGAGGACACGTCTGCTATGACTTTTATAAGCGATCGGGTGCAAGGTTTTCGAAAGGGGGGCGAAAAACCACCCAAAAAATCCCATTGACTTAACATTACGCCCAACTTTGATGGGTCATAGCTCCGCTCAAGGATTTTGTAGAAACATGTGGGTTACAACATTTGAAGAGGGTGGTAGACTCTGTAAGAACATGGATCACAATGGGGTGTAAGTTGTACCCCTGGGGTGTAAGCGACACCCGAAATTTCCCATTGACTTATAATGGGGCAGGAAACATGCCCATATAAGGGAATAAAACAGTTCCAGATGAGATATCTTTGCTTTACAGTGTCGTAGAGATAAGTGGGTGGGCTCATTTTACTCGGGCATCCAATCAGTCTCTTAGGATCATCCCAGAGCTATTAAGCCACGCCCCTAGCAACAATTTTGGGCACCCTAGCAACATCTCCCATAGACTGCCATTATAAAATGCCCAGATGGATATCTTTGCGCCACAGTGTCATAGAGACATGGGGGTGGGCTCATTTTACTCAGACATCCAATCAGTCTCTCAGGATCCTTACATAGGTATTAAGCCACGCCCCTAGCAACCACTTTTGAGCACCCTAGCAACATAAAATTCAAACAGTTATATCTCGGCATCCGAACATCGTAGAGACACGGGGGTTGGACCGTTTGACTCGTGACTCAGAGTGTAATCATTATGGGATGCCAATTTTTTCCCTAGCAACCAAATACAGTACCCTAGCAACAGAGTAAACAAAGCCTTATATCTCCGCATCAGAACATCGTAGAAACACGGGGGTTGGACCGTTTGACTCGTGACTCAGAGTGTAATCATTATGGGATGCCAATTTTTTCCCTAGCAACCAAATACAGTACCCTAGCAACAGAGTAAACAAAGCCTTATATCTCCGCATCAGAACATCGTAGAGACACGGGGGTTGGATTGTTTGACTAGTGACTCAGAGTGTAATCATTATGGGATGCCAATTTTTTCCCTAGCAACCAAATACAGTACCCTAGCAACAGAGTAAACAAAGCCTTATATCTCGGCATCAGAACATCGTAGAGACACGGGGGTTGGACCGTTTGACTCGTGACTCGGAGTGTAATCATTATGGGATGCCAATTTTTTCCCTAGCAACCAAATACAGTACCCTAGCAACAGAGTAAACAAAGCCTTATATATCCGCATCAGAACATCGTAGAAACACGGGGGTTGGACCGTTTGACTCGTGACTCAGAGTGTAATCATTATGGGATGCCAATTTTTTCCCTAGCAACCAAATACAGTACCCTAGCAACAGAGTAAACAAAGCCTTATATCTCCGCATCAGAACATCGTAGAAACACGGGGGTTGGACCGTTTGACTCGTGACTCAGAGTGTAATCATTATGGGATGCCAATTTTTTCCCTAGCAACCAAATACAGTACCCTAGCAACAGAGTAAACAAAGCCTTATATCTCCGCATCAGAACATCGTAGAGACACGGGGGTTGGATTGTTTGACTAGTGACTCGGAGTGTAATCATTATGGGATGCCAATTTTTTCCCTAGCAACCAAATACAGTACCCTAGCAACAGAGTAAACAAAGCCTTATATCTCGGCATCAGAACATCGTAGAGACACGGGGGTTGGACCGTTTGACTCGTGACTCGGAGTGTAATCATTATGGGATGCCAATTTTTTCCCTAGCAACCAAATACAGTACCCTAGCAACAGAGTAAACAAAGCCTTATATATCCGCATCAGAACATCGTAGAAACACGGGGGTTGGACCGTTTGACTCGTGACTCAGAGTGTAATCATTATGGGATGCCAATTTTTTCCCTAGCAACCAAATACAGTACCCTAGCAACAGAGTAAACAAAGCCTTATATCTCAGCATCAGAACATCGTAGAGACACGGGGGTTGGACCGTTTGACTCGTGACTCGGAGTGTAATCATTATGGGATGCCAATTTTTTCCCTAGCAACCAAATACAGTACCCTAGCAACAGAGTAAACAAAGCCTTATATCTCGGCATCAGAACATCGTAGAGACACGGGGGTTGGACCGTTTGACTCGTGACTCAGAGTGTAATCATTATGGGATGCCAATTTTTTCCCTAGCAACCAAATACAGTACCCTAGCAACAGAGTAAACAAAGCCTTATATCTCCGCATCAGAACATCGTAGAAACACGGGGGTTGGACCGTTGGACTCGTGACTCGGAGTGTAATCATTATGGGATGCCAATTTTTTCCCTAGCAACCAAATACAGTACCCTAGCAACAGAGTAAACAAAACCTTATATCTCCGCATCAGAACATCGTAGAGACACTGGGGTTGGACCGTTTGACTCGTGACTCAGAGTGTAATCATTATGGGATGCCATTTTTTTCCCTAGCAACCAAATACAGTACCCTAGCAACAGAGTAAACAAAGCCTTATATCTCCGCATCAGAACATCGTAGAGACACGGGGGTTGGACCGTTTGACTCGTGACTCAGAGTGTAATCATTATGGGATGCCATTTTTTTCCCTAGCAACCAAATACAGTACCCTAGCAACAGAGTAAACAAAGCCTTATATCTCCGCATCAGAACATCGTAGAGACACGGGGGTTGGACCGTTTGACTCGTGAATCAGAGTGTAATCACTAGTGGATGCCAATTTTTTCCCTAGCAACCAAATACAGTACCCTAGCAACAGTGTAAACAAAGCCTTATATCTCCGCATCAGAACATCGTAGAGACTAGGGGTTGAACCAACTAGTCGACTAGTCGACTAGTCGACCTTAATGCAATGTCGTGACGCTTTAAGCCTGAGGTCGACTAGTCGCGTTGATCACACAGACAGTGGACTAAACGCTACTACAGCTAGTCATCTATTTCTTTCCAAGATCTTTTTGTGTGAAGTGAAAAAATCCCTCACACTCAGTTTTTCATAACTTGCCTGTTTGTACTTAATAAACTAATAAAAAACATTTGGCGCGAGGTCACTGTATTTGGTTTCGCACGCTCACAAGGTTTGCGAAAAGTAAATGCTAGAGGCTATTTTTAAAAATAAATTAATAATAGATAAATTCCTTTATTCGAATAGTAAATAAAATACAGCAATAAAATAATTAAAATTAAAGTCTCTCCTGGTTGTGTTCCAAATTATTAACATTATGTCTTTTAGGCTTACAGTAAAGTGCAGAGTAAGATTTGTTTCTGTAAATCCTCAGACATTATTTTTACCACTTAATTAAGTTTTGCTTTGTAGAAAGCATTTCTTTTAAATGAATTTCGTTTTGTATAAATTGTATCTTAATTTTAATAAATGTTTCATCAACCAATTGCATGTATTTAATTAATAAAAAGCAAATATAGCAGAGAATATAATAACCGGTCCGTGCATGAAGGCGCCGGCACGGCGCGTTCACTTGCATTGCATTGTTAACTAGAACGCACCTCATCATAAATGAATAAAACGTAGGTCTATATGCCTCATACATTTGCATTAAATATATTTGCTGTATTTCTAGAGCAGACAAGGGCTTTCAGACCTGCCTTAGCCGGTGTGTCTTTTACGCATTCTGAAGGTGCCCGTTTTATCGTGTTGCAGTCTATTAGGCAACTTTTCGCATAAGATGGGTTTAGATTTGGAAATACATGACATCTATTTCAGTGGTAACAGATAAGGTGATGATGATAATCCTCTGTCTTTATTATTGTTAGCAGCACTACCTCAAACTAAAGCGCAGTCTCTTCGGAGCTGTCATTTTTTTAAATGAGCCGCGGCAATTTTCAAATGAGCTTCACAAACGACCTTGTACCTAAACTATTTCGAAACTAAGCAGCCATTTGTCCTCCGATTCGGCGCCGCGTTTGTGGGACTCATGTTCCGCGCTGTAGGGGATTTAAAAAAGTGTGTTTGTTTGTGAGCTGGAGGCAGAGCGCAGAGAGATGCGACAGAGTTGCGAAATTGCAGGCGCGGCTCGAAATGGCTGTTATTTCAAACAGCGTAGCATATTTTAAACCAGCTAATGAGGCTCGGTGGCCGGTCAAGAAAATTTTTAGTTTTCGCCATCCCTAGTTAACATTAAGTTGCAACATAGGAGCTGTATAATTTTAGCATTGTTATGCCGACATGCATCGATTAAAAAAAGCTCTAAAACTGGACTTATTGTTGCATTGTTACGTTAAGTTGCAACATATGAGCTGTATAATTTTTTTAATTTAAGTTGCAACATAAGCTGTATAATCAGCATCTGTATTAATGTTCTGCTAATAAATTGTGGCATGTTGCAAAGCAGTCCCATCTCTTGTGTTTTGTATGATTGACATCAACGACTAGTCGACGTTGACTCGACTTTGATGTCATAACAGTCGACTTTAAATAATTTGAAGTCGTTCAACCCCTAGTAGAGACACGGGGGTTGGACCGTTTTACCCGTGACTCGGCATGTAATCACTAGTGGATGCCAATTTTTTCCCTAGCAACCAAATACAGTACCCTAGCAACAGTGTAAACAAAGCCTTATATCTCCGCATCAGAACATCGTAGAGACACGGGGGTTGGACCGTTTGACTTGTGACTTAGAGTGTAATCACCAGTGGATGCCAATTTTTTCCCTAGCAACCAAATACAGTACCCTAGCAACAGTGTAAACAAAGCCTTATAACTCAGCATCAGAACATCGTAGAGACACTGGGGTTGGACCGTTTTACTCGTGACTCGGCATGTAATCACTAGTGGATGCCAATTTTTTCCCTAGCAACCAAATACAGTACCCTAGCAACAGTGTTAACAAAGCCTTATATCTCCGCATCAGAACATCGTAGAGACACGGGGGTTGGACCGTTTGACTTGTGACTTAGAGTGTAATCACCAGTGGATGCCAATTTTTTCCCTAGCAACCAAATACAGTACCCTAGCAACAGAGTAAACAAAGCCTTATATATCCGCATCAGAACATCGTAGAAACACGGGGGTTGGACCGTTTGACTCGTGACTCAGAGTGTAATCATTATGGGATGCCAATTTTTTCCCTAGCAACCAAATACAGTACCCTAGCAACAGAGTAAACAAAGCCTTATATCTCCGCATCAGAACATCGTAGAAACACGGGGGTTGGACCGTTTGACTCGTGACTCAGAGTGTAATCATTATGGGATGCCAATTTTTTCCCTAGCAACCAAATACAGTACCCTAGCAACAGAGTAAACAAAGCCTTATATCTCCGCATCAGAACATCGTAGAGACACGGGGGTTGGATTGTTTGACTAGTGACTCGGAGTGTAATCATTATGGGATGCCAATTTTTTCCCTAGCAACCAAATACAGTACCCTAGCAACAGAGTAAACAAAGCCTTATATCTTGGCATCAGAACATCGTAGAGACACGGGGGTTGGACCGTTTGACTCGTGACTCGGAGTGTAATCATTATGGGATGCCAATTTTTTCCCTAGCAACCAAATACAGTACCCTAGCAACAGAGTAAACAAAGCCTTATATATCCGCATCAGAACATCGTAGAAACACGGGGGTTGGACCGTTTGACTCGTGACTCAGAGTGTAATCATTATGGGATGCCAATTTTTTCCCTAGCAACCAAATACAGTACCCTAGCAACAGAGTAAACAAAGCCTTATATCTCCGCATCAGAACATCGTAGAAACACGGGGGTTGGACCGTTTGACTCGTGACTCAGAGTGTAATCATTATGGGATGCCAATTTTTTCCCTAGCAACCAAATACAGTACCCTAGCAACAGAGTAAACAAAGCCTTATATCTCCGCATCAGAACATCGTAGAGACACGGGGGTTGGATTGTTTGACTAGTGACTCGGAGTGTAATCATTATGGGATGCCAATTTTTTCCCTAGCAACCAAATACAGTACCCTAGCAACAGAGTAAACAAAGCCTTATATCTTGGCATCAGAACATCGTAGAGACACGGGGGTTGGACCGTTTGACTCGTGACTCGGAGTGTAATCATTATGGGATGCCAATTTTTTCCCTAGCAACCAAATACAGTACCCTAGCAACAGAGTAAACAAAGCCTTATATATCCGCATCAGAACATCGTAGAAACACGGGGGTTGGACCGTTTGACTCGTGACTCAGAGTGTAATCATTATGGGATGCCAATTTTTTCCCTAGCAACCAAATACAGTACCCTAGCAACAGAGTAAACAAAGCCTTATATCTCGGCATCAGAACATCGTAGAGACACGGGGGTTGGACCGTTTGACTCGTGACTCAGAGTGTAATCATTATGGGATGCCAATTTTTTCCCTAGCAACCAAATACAGTACCCTAGCAACAGAGTAAACAAAGCCTTATATCTCCGCATCAGAACATCGTAGAAACACGGGGGTTGGACCGTTGGACTCGTGACTCGGAGTGTAATCACCAGTGGATGCCAATTTTTTCCCTAGAAACCAAATACAGTACCCTAGCAACAGAGTAAACAAGGCCTTATATCTCAGCATCAGAACATCGTAGAGACATGGGGGTTGGACCGTTTGACTATTGACTCGGCGTGTAATCATTATGGGATGCCATTTTTTCCCTAGCAACCAAATACAGTACCCTAGCAACAGAGTAAACAAAGCCTTATATCTCCGCATCAGAACATCGTAGAAACACGGGGGTTGGACCGTTGGACTCGTGACTCGGAGTGTAATCACCAGTGGATGCCAATTTTTTCCCTAGAAACCAAATACAGTACCCTAGCAACAGAGTAAACAAGGCCTTATATCTCAGCATCAGAACATCGTAGAGACATGGGGGTTGGACCGTTTGACTCGTGACTCGGAGTGTAATCATTATGGGATGCCATTTTTTCCCTAGCAACCAAATACAGTACCCTAGCAACAGAGTAAACAAAGCCTTATATCTCCGCCTCAGAACATCGTAGAGACATGGGGGTTGGACCGTTTGACTCGTGACTCGGAGTGTAATCATTATGGGATGCCATTTTTTTCCCTAGCAACCAAATACAGTACCCTAGCAACAGAGTAAACAAAGCCTTATATCTCCGCATCAGAACATCGTAGAGACATGGGGGATGGACCGTTTGACTACTGACTCAGAGTGTAATCACTATGGGATGCCAATTTTTCCCCTAGCAACCAAATACAGTACCCTAGCAACAGAGTAAACAAAGCCTTATATCTCGGGATCAGAACATCGTAGAGACACGGGGGTTGGACCGTTTGACTCGTGACTCGGCTTGTAATCACTATGGAATGCCAAATTTTTCCCTAGCAACCAAATACAGTACCCTAGCAACAGAGTAAACAAAGCCTTATATCTCAGCATCAGAACATCGTAGAGACACGGGGGTTGGACCGTTTGACTCGTGACTCGGCGTGTAATTACTATGGGATGCCAATTTTTTCCCTAGCAACCAAATACAGTACCTTAGCAACAGAGTAAGCAAAGCCTTATATCTCCGCATCAGAACATCGTAGAGACACGGGGGTTGGACCGTTTGACTCGTGACTCGGAGGGTAATCACTAGTGGATGCCATTTTTTTCCCTAGCAACCAAATACAGTACCCTAGCAACAGAGTAAACAAAGCCTTATATCTCCGCATCAGAACATCGTAGAGACACGGGGTTTGGACCGTTTGACTCGTGACTCGGAGGGTAATCACTAGTGGGTGCCATTTTTTTTCCCTAGCAACCAAATACAGTACCCTAGCAACAGAGTAAACAAAGCCTTATATCTCCGCATCAGAACATCGTAGAGACACGGGGGTTTGGATCGTTTGACTCGTGACTCGGAGGGTAATCACTAGTGGATGCCATTTTTTTCCTTAGCAACCAAATACAGTACCCTAGCAACAGAGTAAACAAAGCCTTATATCTCCGCATCAGAACATCGTAGAGACACGGGGGTTGGACCGTTTGACTCATGACTCGGAGGTTAATCACTAGTGGATGCCATTTTTTCCCTAGCAACCAAATACAGTACCCTAGCAACAGAGTAAACAAACCCTTATATCTCCGCATCAGAACATCGTAGAGACACGGGGTTTGGACCGTTTGACTCGTGACTCGGAGTGTAATCACTAGTGGATGCCAATTTTCTCCCTAGCAACCAAATACATTACCCTAGCAACAGAGTAAACAAAGCCTTTTATCTCCACATCAGAACATCGCAGAGACACGGGGGTTGGACCGTTTGACTCGTATCTCGGAGTGTAATCACTAGTGGATGCCAATTTTTTCCCTAGCAACCAAATACAGTACCTTAGCAACAGAGTAAACAAAGCCTTATATCTCTGCATCAGAACATCGTAGAGACACGGGGGTTGGACCGTTTTACTTTTGTCTTGGAGTATAATCATAAATTGTCCCCTGAAATTTGCCACGGCAAGCACCACTCACATTTTCTTCAGGAAATGTACCTATCTAGTTATTATTATTATTATTATTCTTTTTCTGGACACTTTTTCGGCGCGTAACTCGTCCCGCACGGTTTAACATAGTCCCATGAAAGAGGGCTCAAATCGACCGGATTATTGAGGAGAGGTGTGCTATGACTTTTATAGGCGATCGGGTGCAGGATTTCTGAAAGGGGGGCGAAAAACCACCCGAAAAATCCCATTGACTTAACATTGCGCCCAACTTTGACGAGTCATAGCTCCGCTCGAGGATTTTGTAGAAACATGTGGGTTGCAACATTTGAAGAGGGTGGTAGACTCTGTAAGAACATACATAACATTGGGGTGTAAGTTGTACCCCTGGGGTGTAAGAGGCACCCGAAAATTCCCATTGACTTAAAATGGGGCAGGAAACATGCCCATATAAGGGAATAAAACAGTTCCACATGGAATATCTTTGCTTTACAGTGTCGTAGAGATAAGTGGGTGGGCTCATTTTACTCGGGCATCCAATCAGTCTCTCAGGATCATCCCAGAGCTATTAAGCCACGCCCCTAGCAACCACTTTTTAGCACCCTAGCAACATCTCCCATAGACTGCCATTATAAAATGCCCAGATGGATATCTTTGCACCACAGTGTCATAGAGACATGGGGGTGGGCTCATTTTACTCAGGCATCTAATCAGTCTCTCAGGATCCTTCTTGAGATATGAAACCACGCCCCTAGCAACCACTTTTTAGCACCCTAGCAACATAAAATTCAAACAGTTATATCTCGGAATCAGAACATCGTAGAGACACGGGGGTTGGACCGTATTAATTGTGACTCGGAGTGTAATCATTGGCCAAATCATTGGCCACTCCCAAGCCACGCCCCTAGCAACCAAATTTGAGCACCCTAGCAACGGAATAAACAAAGCCTTATATCTCTGCATCAGAACATCGTAGAGACACGGGGTTTGGACCGTTTTACTCGTGACTCGAAGGGTAATCACTAGTTAATGCCAAGAGGTGTTAAGCCACGCCCCTAGCAACCAAATATGAACACCCTAGCAACGGAATAAACAAAGCCTTATATCTTCGCATCAGAACATCGTAGAGACACGGGGGTTGGACCGTTTTACTCGTGACTCGAAGGGTAATCACTAGTGGATGCCAAGAGGTGTTAAGCCACGCCCCTAGCAACCAAATATGAACACCTAGCAACGGAATAAACAAAGTCTTATATCTCCACATCAGAACATCGTAGAGACACGGGGGTTGGACCGTTTGACTCGTGACTCGAAGTGTAATCACTAGTGGATGCCAAGAGGTGTTAAGCCACGCCCCTAGCAACCAAATATGAACACCTAGCAACGGAATAAACAAAGCCTTATATCTCCACATCAGAACATCGTAGAGACCCGGGGGTTGGACCGTTTGACTCGTGACTCGAAGTGTAATCACAGGTGGATGCCATTTTTTCCCCTAGCAACCAAATACAGTACCCTAGCAACAGAATAAACAAAGCCTAATATCTCCACATCAGAACATCGTAGAGACACGGGGGTTGGACCATTTTACTTTTGGCTTGGAGTATAATCATAAATTGTCCCCGAAACTTGCCACGGCAAGCACCACTCACATTTTCTTCAGGAAATGTACCTATCTAGTTATTATTATTATTATTCTTCTTTTTCTGGACACTTTTTCGGCGCGTAACTCGTCTCGCACGCTTTGTCGTAGACCCATAAATTAGGGCTCAAATCGACCGGCTTATTGAGGAGAGGTGTGCTATGACTTTTATAAGCGATCGGGTGCAGGATTTCCGAAAGGGGGGCGAAAAACCACCCAAAAAATCCCATTGACTTAACATTGCGCCCAACTTTGACGAGTCATAGCTCCGCTCGAGGATTTTGTAGAAACATGTGGGTTACAACATTTGAAGAGGGTGGTAGGCTCTGTAAGAACATGGATCACAATGGGGTGTAAGTTGTACCCCTGGGGTGTAGGAGGTGCCCAAAAGTGCCCCAATGAAATGTCAATGGGGCAAAATCCCATAGACTTACCATTGCAAAAATTTTGACGGGTCATAGGTCCGAGCCAGGATTTCATAGAAACATGTGGGTTACTAAATTTGAAGAGGGTGCTAGACTCTGTCAGGACGTCCCCCACAATGGGGTGTAAGGTTACCATAGCAACCATTTTGGGAACCCTAGCAACCTATACCATAGACTGCCATTATAAAATCCCCGTATGGATATCTTTGCACCACAGTGTCATAGAGACATGGGGGTGGGCTCATTTTACTCAGGCATCCAATCAGTCTCTCAGGATCCTTACAGACTTACTAAGCCACGCCCCTAGCAACCACTTTTGAGCACCCTAGCAACATAAAATACAAACAGTTATATCTCGGCATCAGAACATCGTAGAGACACGGGGGTTGGACCGTTTTACTTGTGACTAGGGGTGTAACAATTGGGCACATCATTGGCCACTCCCAAGCCACGCCCCTAGCAACCAAATTTGAGCACCCTAGCAACCGAATAAACAAAGCCTTATATCTCCGCATCAGAACATCGTAGAGACACGGGGTTTGGACCGTTTTACTTGTGACTCGGAGTGTAATCACTGGGCACATCATTGGCCACTCCCAAGCCACGCCCCTAGCAACCAAATACAGTACCCTAGCAACAGAGTAAACAAAGCCTTATATCTCCGCATCAGAACATCGTAGAGACACGGGGGTTGGACCGTTTTACTTGTGACTCGGAGTGTAATCACTGGGCACATAATTGGCCACTCCCAAGCCACGCCCCTAGCAACCAAATACAGTACCCTAGCAACAGAGTAAACAAAGCCTTATATCTCCGCATCAGAACATCGTAGAGACACGGGGGTTGGACCGTTTTACTTGTGACTCGGAGTGTAATCACTAGGCACATCATTGGCCACTCCCAAGCCACGCCCCTAGCAACCAAATACAGTACCCTAGCAACAGAGTAAACAAAGCCTTATAACTCCGCATCAGAACATCGTAAAGACATGGGGGTTGGACCGTTTGACTCGTGACTCGGAGGGTAATCACTAGTGGATGCCATTTTTTCCCCTAGCAACCAAATACAGTACCCTAGCAACAGAGTAAACAAAGCCTTATATCTCTGCTTCAGAACATCGTAGAGACACGGGGGTTGGACCGTTTTACTTTTGGCTTGGAGTATAATCATAAATTGTCCCCTGAAATTTGCCACGGCAAGCACCACTCACATTTTCTTCAGGAAATGTACCTATCTTTATTATTAGGGTTTCGAGCACGAAGTGCTGAAAACCTATTGTATTTGTCTGTTTTATTATTATTATTAGGGTTTCGAGCACGAAGTGCTGAAAACCTATTGTATTTGTTTGTTTTATTATTATTAGGGTTTCGAGCACGAAGTGCTGAAAACCTATTGTATTTGTCTGTTTTATTATTATTATTATTATTATTATTATTATTATTATTATTTTTCCGCCATAAAACGCGTCGCCCAGCACAAACCGTAAGTCGTAGAAACTTGCCACTTGGTCAACTGGTTGTATATTAGCAGGCTACTCAGATACAGTGAACCAGCCAAATCGGCCCATAGGTGGCGCTATAGCAATGCCCGACGCGTTTGGGCTCATAACTCCTAAACCGGCCATCATACACTCAAGTGTTTGATATCATTGTAATCCCTAGCTCCAAACTTAAAAAATGTATATCTCCGTTTTCATTTCCGTCATGAAAAATTTTCCGCTATTTTCGATTTTGTCGAAAAAAATAAAAACGAACTAGTCCTAGGTTTTTCGCCCGATCGGAATCATTCCAGTGCTAAAATGTTCCTTGGAGTTTGAATATCAATAATTATCAAAAAAAAGTTGAACTTTCGACTCACGGTCAACATGCCACGCCCACACGTCTGAATTGTGGGCAGGCACTAGAACATTATTGGCTATAACTGGGGACAGGAATGAAGTATCAACACGACACTTGGTACTTGTGATGACAGTCATGGCCTGAGGTTTCATGCATCGTTTCGTCACAGCGCCACCTAGTGGTCATACGAATCGAATAATGCTTATAACTTCGGCTGAGTTTAACGTATTTTCATGCGACGTTTTTCCTTGGAGTCCTGAATTGTTGCCGAGTCCAATGATACCAAGCATGCCAGGTTTTGCTTTACGGTTGGTTCTGCACAGGAAAATAGCGCTTAAAAAACATGCGCGAATAACTCCGCGAGGGTTCCTCCGATCGACTCGAAACGACCATAGGAAGAATATTGTATTACCTTCTGAACAAAAAGTTCTATTGGCATTATGTTAAAATTTCCATCAGAAATGGCCGAAAATTGCAAAAAACGAAAAATTTACTCCAAATTTTGTGTTTTTTACACATAAATGGTTATAACTCCGCAACGAAATGATATTTTTTTACCAGATTTGATACGCTGATGTCTGAGCAGAGTCTGAGGCAATACAAAAAAAATGGTATGCCTGCACCACTAGTTGGCCTCATAATTGAACAAAACCTTTGACGTTGAGCTAGCACAATGGTCATACAACAGTTTTTTTCACTAAACTTAAGTGTATAGCCATGATACTAGCTAGATGTAACACATTCATGACGTTGCATGCACAAGTTTTTCATAGCGCCACCTAGTGGTTATTTGTTATTTTGACTTAAAAATACTGCAACCTTATATCTAAAATCATGAGTCATCGTGGATTATGCCTTTCATGGCTTTGAGTATAATCATTGGTGGATTGCAATTCACTCCCTAGCAACCAATCAGAATACCCTAGCAACCATTTAGCAAGAGCTGTATCTTTGTATCAGAACATCGTAGAGATATGGGGTTCGGCTCGTTTGACTTTTTTACACTATTTTAACATTTTGTGACCCAAGTTTTGCCACTGTAAGCACCACAAACATTTCCTTCAGTGTTCTATTTGTCAATGCTTCGTGAGAAGAGAGGGAGACATTTCACTGAATGATAGCACCTTTTTTGCTGATGACTTTGAACAGGTGTGTGAGGTAGCTTATTTTTTATAATTTATTTTGTACAATTCAGCAAAACTACACAGGCATGCCCTGAAAGGTCTTAAGGTCCCAAATCGCTTGAACCCGACTCAATGGCCTTGTAATTCAACTAAACACGGCCATTTCTGAATTGTATTTTACGGTATAAATCTGAAAAACTAATTCTCGTTAACAAATTATCAGAATGACTTAAAATTAAGGATGTGACATGTTTGTCCTATAGGTGCACCTGTGTGTAAGCTACATAGTCTGTCTGAACCGTTTCTGACCATCTCTTACGTTTTTCTGGATGCGATGTGGTGTATCAGCCTGGTCGACGACATCTGACATGTTGTATGTGCTTTAATGCTCGAAACCCGGTAAACGCTGCTTGCAGCTTTAATTAGGGTTTTGAGCACGAAGTGCTTAAAAACCTATTGTATTTGTCTGTTTTATTATTATTATTATTTATTATTTTTCCACGGTAAAACGCGTTGCCCAGCCCAAACCGTAAGTCGTAGAAACTTGCCACTTGGTCAACTGGTTGTATATTAGCAGGCTACTCAGATAGAGTGAATCAGCCAAATCGGCCCATAGGTGGCGCTATAGCAATGCTCGACGTGTTGGGGCTCATAACTCCTAAACCGGACATCATACACTCAAGTGTTTGGTATCATTGTAATCCCTGGCTCCAAACTTAAAAAATGTATATCTCCGATTTCATTTCCGGTATGCAAATTTTTTCGCTAATTTGCATAATATACATTTCAAGCCAAAATGAACTAGTCCTAGGTTTTTCGCCCGATCGGAACCGTTCCAATGCAGGAGAAATCTGTGGAGTGAGTAGGTAAATAATTATCGAACAGAATTTGAAATTTCGCTTTAGGGTCACTAAGGGGCGCCAAAACTCCATACAGTAAGTAGCCTACCATCACTGAAATGGCTATAACTGGTGAACGGTTTGAGATATCTTAACGAGGTTTGGTACACATGTGTACTAGCTCAGTCCGGGGTCACAGTAAAAAAGATGTCGATTTTGGCCACTAGGTGGCGCTATAACAGGCTTGAGCTCGGGAATGGCTATTACTACACAACCGTTAGCCCGATACACTTAATATTTTGTATGGTGTGTCTTTGTGCAATGTACCATGAGGCTATAGAAGGACATTGGCGTTTCTCCAAAAACATGGCCGTCATCGGCCAATGAAGTGTGAGGGCTGATTTGACAGGGTTAACGAAGGTCGATCGGAACGACACTCACTGTGCTTGTTTGTGTACTGCTCCAGAAGGTCTGTAAGAATTATGGTGTCATTTGGCCACTAGGGGGCGTAATACCGTATTTCGGTGCCTGTATCACGTGACGTTTGACATACACACACAAACATTACATCATATGATAGATCGGTTCATGACGAAAAACTTTGCCTCTTGAAGCGTTGCTGTCAATCAAACGGTTCGTTAGTTATTGGCGATAACGTTCAAACCTACTTTTGCGAACTAGTCCTAGGTTTTTCATCCGATCTGAACCTAACGAAAGCTGATTGATTCTGTGGAGTAGGAATATGAATAATTATCGAAAAAAAGTTGAAATTTGTATTCAAACACGCAAGGAGTGGCCAAAAACCGAACTGGGCGGGGCTTAAAACATTTAAACGGCCATAACTCGAGAGGCGTTTGAGATATCATCATGGGGCTTGAATCATATGTGTAGGCCATCGGTCTAAGGTCGTGATATAAAAAGCCTGCCGATTGGACACTAGATGGCGCTATAACGGGGAAAATAGCACTAAATACTGTGATTATGCAATGGTTGCAACTTTCACGCCTATAACTTTATCTGTGGTCAAGAGATTTTCATGGGAGTTATTTTTTTAGCATCCTGAATTGTTTCCGAGTCCTACGATACCAAGCATGCCAGGTTTCGCCTTACGGTTAGTTCTGCACAGCAAAAATAGCACTTACAAAACATGCGCGAATAACTCTGCGAGGATTATTCCGATCGACTTTAAACGAGCATAGGAAGAACATTGCATTACCTTCTGAACAAAAAAGTCTATTGGCGTTATGTTAAAATTTCTATCAGAAATGGCAGAAAATTGCAAAAAACGAAAAATTGCCTCAAAATTTTGTGTTTTTTACACATAAATGGTTATACCTCCGCAACGAAATGACATTTTTTCACCAGATTTGATACGCTGATGGCTGAGCAGAGTCTGAGGCAATACCCAAAAAATAATATGCCTGCACCACTCGTTGGCCTCATAATTGAACAAAACCTTTGACATTGAGCGAGCCCAATGGTCTTACAACTGTTTTTTTCACTAAACTAAAGTGTTCAGCCATGATACTAGCTAGATGTAACAAAGTCATGAACTGACGTTGCATGCACAATTTTGTCGTAGCGCCACCCTGTGGTTATTTGTTATTTTCACTTAAAAGTGAGTATAGAGCAGAGAAATTTCACTGAATGTGAGCTGTTTTTTTGCTGATAGCTAATGTATTTAAGGTTGTATCTTCGCCAAACGTATGCGTAATGACACAGTACTTGGTAATTCTGATGGCAGTCAGGACCTGAGGGAGCCTGCAGTTTTGTTGCACCAACACCTAGTGGTCGGAAGCATATTTTAGAAACCTAAATCTTTGGCTGCAGTCACCGTATTTTCATGAGACTTTTTTCACAGGAGTCCTGAATTGTTGCAGAGTCCAACGATACCAAACATGCCAGGTTTTGCCTTATGCTTAGTCCTGGAGTTATCAGAACACAATTAAGGAGGACATTAAATAAGTCAAGCATTATCTTTCTAGCTGTGTTTGCTGTCCACTGTAGGTCCTTGCGGTTTGCTGCGCTGCTGTGTGTGTGCCTTATGTGCACGTCTGCAGTCTGTTTACACCATTGCACCATACCACGACTCAATGGCCTTGTAGTTCAACTAAACACGGCCATTTCTGAATTGTATGTTACGGTATAAATCTGAAAAACTAATTCTCGTTAACAAATTGTCTGAATGACTTAACATTAAGGACGTGACATATTTGTCCTATAGGTGCACCTGTGTGTAAGCATACATAGTCTGTATGAACCGTTTCTGACCATCTCTTTCGTTTTTCTGCATGCGATGTGGTGTATCAGCCTGGTCGACGACGTCTGACGTCTCTGACGTGCTTTAATGCTCGAAACCCGGTAAATGCTGCTTGCAGCTTTAATTATTATTATTATTATTATTATTATTATTATTTTTCCGCCATAAAACGCGTCGCCCAGCACAAACCGTAAGTCGTAGAAACTTGCCACTTGGTCAACTGGTTGTATATTAGCAGGCTACTCAGATACAGTGAATCAGCCAAATCGGCCCATAGGTGGCGCTATAGCAATGCCCGTCGCGTTGGGGCTCATAACTCCTAAACCGGACATCCTACACTCAAGTGTTTGGTATCATTGTAATCCCTGGCTCCAAACTTAAAAAATGTATATCTCCGATTTCATTTCCGGTATGCAAATTTTTTCGCTAATTTGCATAATATGCATTTCAAGCCAAAATGAACTAGTCCTAGGTTTTTTGCCCAATCGGAATCGTTCCAACGCAGGAGAAATCTGTGGAGAGAGTAGGTAAATAATTATCGAACAGAATGTGTAATTTCGCTTCAGTGTCACTAAGGGGCGCCAAAATTCAATACCGGAAGTAGACTATCTCCAGGAAAATGGCTATAACTCGTGAACGGTTAGAGATATCTTAACGCGGTTTGGTACACATGTGTATCAGCTCACTCCGGGGTCACAGGAAAAAATACGCGGATTTTGGCCACTAGGTGGCGCTATAATAAGCTTGAGGTCGAAAATGGCTATCACTACACAACCGTAAGCCCGATACACTTCATATTTGGTATGGTGTGTCTTTGTGCAATGTACCATGAGGGTCTAGAAGGACATTGGCGTATCTGCAAAAACATGGCCGTCATCGGCCAATGAAGTGTGAGGGCTGATTTGACAGGGTTAACGAAGGTCGATCGGAACGACACTCACTGTGCTTGTTCGTGTACTGCTCTTGAAGGCCTGTAAGAATTACGGTGTCATTTGGCCACTAGGGGGCGTAATACCGTATTTCGGTGCCTGTATCACGTGACGTTTGACATACATACACAAACATGACATCATATGATAGATCGGTTCATGACGAAAAACTTTGCCTCTTGAAGCGTTGCTGTCAATCAAACGGTTCGTTAGTTATTGGCGATAACGTTCAAACCTACTTTTGCGAACTAGTCCTAGGTTTTTCATCCGATCTGAACCTAACGAAAGCTGATTGATTCTGTGGAGTGGGAATATGAATAATTATCGAAAAAAAGTTGAAATTTGTATTCAAACACGCAAGGAGTGGCCAAAAACCGAACTGGGCGGAGCTTAAAACATGTAAACGGCCATAGCTCGAGAGGCGTTTGAGATATCATCATGGGGCTTGAATCATATGTGTAGGCCATCGGTCTAAGGTCGTGATATAAAAAGCTAGCCGATTGGACACTAGATGGCGCTATAACGGGGAAAATAGCACTAAATACTGTGATTATGCAATGGTTGCAGCTTTCACGCCTATAACTTTATCTGTGGTCAAGAGATTTTCATGGGAGTTGCTTTTTTAGCATCCTGAATTGTTTCCGAGTCCTACGATACCAAGCATGCCAGATTTCGCCTTACAGTTAGTTCTGCACAGGAAAAAAGTGCTTAAAAAACACGCGCGAATAACTCCGCGAGGGTTATTCCGATCGACTCGAAACGACCATAGGAAGAACATTGCATTACCTTCTGAACAAAAAAGTCTATTGGCGTTATGTTAAAATTTTCATCAGAAATGGCCGAAAATTACAAAAAACGAAAAATTACCCCAAAATTTGTCGTTTTTACACAAAAATGGTTATACCTCCGCAACGAAATGTCATTTTTTCACCAGATTTGATACACTGATGTCTGAGCAGAGTCTGAGGCAATACCCAAAAAATAATATGCCTGCACCACTAGTTGGCCTCATAATTGAACAAAACCTTTGACATTGAGGGAGCCCAATGGTCTTACAACAGTTTTTTGACTAAACTGAAGTGTTTAGCCATGATACTAGCTAGATGTAACAAAGTCATGACCTGACGTTGCATGCACAATTTTGTCGTAGCGCCACCCTGTGCTTATTTGTTATTTTCACTTAGAAGTGAGTAGAGAGCGGAGAGATTTCACTGAATGAGAGCCGTTTTCTTGCTGATAACTAATGTATTTAAGGTTGTATCTTCACCAAACGTATGCGTAATGACATGGTACTCGGAAATTCTGATGGCAGTCAGGACCTGAGGGAGCCTGCAGTTTCGGATGCATATTTTACACGCCTACAACTTTGGCTGCAGTCACCGTATTTTCATGGGACTTTTTTCACAGGAGTCCTGAATTGTTGCAGAGTCCAACGATACCAAACATGCCCGGTTTTGCCTTGTGCTTAGTCCTGGGGTTATCATAACACAATTCATGAGGACATTAAATAAGTCAAGCATTATCTTTCCAGCTGTGTTTGCTGTTCACTGTAGGTCCTTGCGGTCTGCTGCGCTGCTGTGTTTGTTTCTTATGTACACGTGTGCAGTCTGTTTGCACCATTGCACCATACCACGACTCAATGGCCTTGTAGTTCAACTAAACACGGCCATTTCTGAATTGTATGTTACGTTATAAATCTGAAAAACTAATTCTCCTTAACAAATTATCCTCATAACGTCACATTAAGGACATTACATGTTTGTCTTATAGGTGCACCTGTGTGTAAGCATACATAGTCTGTATGATCCTTTTTTGACCATCTCTTTCATTTTCTGGAGCGAGGTGGTCTAACATTCATTGTGGCTGTGTACGGGTTTAACTGCTCAGCCTGGTAAGCGAAGTGTGAGGTTTTTGACGTTGCCTTAAAGCTCGAAACCCGGCAATTGCTGCTTGCAGCTATATTTATTATTATTAGGGTTTCGAGCACGAAGTGCTGAAAACCTATTGTATTTGTCTGTTTTATTATTATTATTATTATTATTTTTCCGCCATAAAACGCGTCGCCCAGCACAAACCGTAAGTCGTAGAAACTTGCCACTTGGTCAACTGGTTGTATATTAGCAGGCTACTCAGATACAGTGAATCAGCCAAATCGGCCCATAGGTGGCGCTATAGCAATGCCCGACGCGTTGGGGCTCATAACTCCTAAACCGGACATCCTACACTCAAGTGTTTGGTATCATTGTAATCCCTGGCTCCAAACTTAAAAAATGTATATCTCCGATTTCATTTCCGTCATGAAAAATTTTCCGCTATTTTCGATTTTGTCGAAAAAAATAAAAACGAACTAGTCCTAGGTTTTTCGCCCGATCGGAATCATTCCAGTGCTAAAATGTTCCTTGGAGTTTGAATATCAATAATTATCAAAAAAAAGTTGAACTTTCAACTCACGGTCAACATGCCACGCCCACACGTCTGAATTGTGGGCAGGCACTAGAACATTATTGGCTATAACTGGGGACAGGAATGAAGTATCAACACGACACTTGGTACTTGTGATGAGAGTCATGGCCTGAGGTTTCATGCATCGTTTCGTCACAGCGCCACCTAGTGGTCATACGAATCGAATAATGCTTATAACTTAGGCTGAGTTTAACGTATTTTCATGCGACGTTTTTCCTTGGACTCCTGAATTGTTGCCGAGTCCAATGATACCAAGCATGCCAGGTTTTGCTTTACGGTTGGTTCTGCACAGGAAAATAGCACTTAAAAAACATGCGCGAATAACTCCGCGAGGGTTCATCCGATCGACTCGAAACAACCATAGGAAGAATATTGTATTACCTTCTGAACAAAAAGTTCTATTGGCATTATGTTAAAATTTCCATCAGAAATGGCCGAAAATGGCAAAAAACGAAAAATTTACTCAAAATTTTGTGTTTTTTACACATAAATGGTTATAACTCCGCAACGAAATGATTTTTTTACCAGATTTGATACGCTGATGTCTGAGCAGAGTCTGAGGCAATACAAAAAAAATGGTATGCCTGCACCACTAGTTGGCCTCATAATTGAACAAAACCTTTGACGTTGAGCTAGCACAATGGTCATACAACAGTTTTTTTCACTAAACTTAAGTGTATAGCCATGATACTAGGTAGATGTAACACATTCATGACGTTGCATGCACAAGTTTTTCATAGCGCCACCTAGTGGTTATTTGTTATTTTGACTTAAAAATACTGCAACCTTATATCTAAAATCATGAGTCATCGTGGATTATGCCTTTCATGGCTTTGAGTATAATCATTGGTGGATTGCAATTCACTCCCTAGCAACCAATCAGAATACCCTAGCAACCATTTAGCAAGAGCTGTATCTTTGTATCAGAACATCGTAGAGATATGGGGTTCGGCTCGTTTGACTTTTTTACACTATTTTAACATTTTGTGACCCAAGTTTTGCCACTGTAAGCACCACAAACATTTCCTTCAGTGTTCTATTTGTCAATGCTTCCTGAGAAGAGAGGGAGACATTTCACTGAATGATAGCACCTTTTTTGCTGATGACTTTGAACAAGTGTGTGAGGTAGCTTATTTTTTATAATTTATTTTGTACAATTCAGCAAAACTACACAGGCATGCCCTTAAAGGTCTTAAGGTCCCAAATCGCTTGAACCCGACTCAATGGCCTTGTAATTCAACTAAACACGGCCATTTCTGAATTGTATTTTACGGTATAAATCTGAAAAACTAATTCTCGTTAACAAATTATCAAAATGACTTAACATTAAGGATGTGACATGTTTGTCCTATAGGTGCACCTGTGTGTAAGCTACATAGTCTGTCTGAACCGTTTCTGACCATCTCTTACGTTTTTCTGGATGCGATGTGGTGTATCAGCCTGGTCGACGACATCTGACATGTTGTATGTGCTTTAATGCTCGAAACCCGGTAAACGCTGCTTGCAGCTTTAATTAGGGTTTCGAGCACGAAGTGCTGAAAACCTATTGTATTTGTCTGTTTTATTATTATTAGGGTTTCGAGCACGAAGTGCTGAAAACCTATTGTATTTGTCTGTTTTATTATTATTATTATTATTATTATTATTATTATTTTTCCGCCATAAAACGCGTCGCCCAGCACAAACCGTAAGTCGTAGAAACTTGCCACTTGGTCAACTGGTTGTATATTAGCAGGCTACTCAGATACAGTGAATCAGCCAAATCGGCCCATAGGTGGCGCTATAGCGATGCCCGACGCGTTGGGGCTCATAACTCCTAAACCGGACATCCTACACTCAAGTGTTTGGTATCATTGTAATCCCTGGCTCCAAACTTAAAAAATGTATATCTCCGATTTCATTTCCGGTATGCAAATTTTTTCGCTAATTTGCATAATATGCATTTCAAGCCAAAATGAACTAGTCCTAGGTTTTTCGCCCGATCGGAATCGTTCCAACGCAGGAGAAATCTGTGGAGTGAGTAGGTAAATAATTATCGAACAGAATGTGTAATTTCGCTTCAGTGTCACTAAGGGGCGCCAAAATTCAATACCGGAAGTAGACTATCTCCAGGAAAATGGCTATAACTCGTGAACGGTTAGAGATATCTTAACACGGTTTGGTACACATGTGTATCAGCTCACTCCGGGGTCACAGGAAAAAAATACGCGGATTTTGGCCACTAGGTGGCGCTATAATAAGCTTGAGGTCGAAAATGGCTATCACTACACAACCGTAAGCCCGATACACTTCATATTTGGTATGGTGTGTCTTTGTGCAATGTACCATGAGGGTATAGAAGGACATTGGCGTATCTCCAAAAACATGGCCGTAATCGGCCAATGAATGTTGAGGACTGATTTGACAGGGTTAACAAAGGTCGATCGGAACGAAACGCACTGTGCTTCTTCGTGTACTGCTCCTGAAGGCCTGTAAGAATTACGGTGTCATTTGGCCACTAGGGGGCATAATACCGTATTTTGGTGCCTGTATCACGTGACGTTTGACATACACACACAAACATGACATCATTTGATAGATCGGCTCATGACGAAAAACTTTGCCTCTTGAAGCATTGCTGTCAATCAAACGGTTTGTTAGTTATTGGCGATAACGTTCAAACCTACTTTTGCGAACTAGTCCTAGGTTTTTCGTCCGATCTGAACCTAACCAAGGTTGATTGACTCTGTGGAGTGTGAATATGAATAATTATCAAAAAAAAGTTGAAATTTGTATTCATACACGCAAGGAGTTGCCAAAAACCGAACTGGGCGGAGCTTAGAACATTTAAACGGCCATAACTTGAGAGGGGTTTTAGATATCATCATGGGGCTTGAATAATATGTGTAGGCCATCGGTCTAAGGTCGTGATATAAAAATCTTGCCGATCGGAAACTAGATGGCGCTATAACGGGGAAAATGGCACTAAATACTGTGATTATGCAATGGTTACAACTTTTACGCCTATAACTTTATCTGTGGTCAAGAGATTTTCATGGGAGTTGTTTTTTAGCATCCTGAATTGTTGCCGAGTCCAACGATACCAAGCATGCCAGGTTTTGCCTTACAATTAGTTCTGCACAGGAAAATAGCGCTTACAAAACACGCGCGAATAACTCCGCGAGGGTTATTCTGATCGACTCGAAACGACCATAGGAAGAACATTGCATTACCTTCTGAACAAAAAAGTCTATTGGAATTATGTTAAAATTTTCATCAGAAATGGCCGAAAATTACAAAAAACGAAAAATTACCTCAAAATTTGTCGTTTTTTACACATAAATGGTTATACCTCCGCAACAAAATAACTTTTTTCACCAGATTTGATACGCTGATGTTTAAGAAGAGTCTGGGGCAATACAAAAAAAATGGTATGCCTGCAGTTGGCCTCATAATTGAACAAAACCTTTGACGTTGATCGAGCCCAATGGTCTTACAACTGTTTTTTACTAAACTAAAGTGTGCAGCCATGATACTAGCTAGATGTAACAAAGTCATGACCTGACGTTGCATGCACAATTTTGTCATAGCGCCATCCTGTGGTTATTTGTTATTTTCACTTAAAAGTGAGTAGAGAGCGGAGAGTTCCCCTTCGAGGGAACTCGAGCTGCATCGCCGAAGCTACGCTATGGGAACGCCCTCTGCGTGATTGCGTCTGAAGCACGTATGTCAAATCAGTCCAATGGTCAAGTGACACGTCATAGGCGGGTGACGTGGGAACCAGGAAGCTATAAAAAGAGCACCCAGCAAGCCAACTCCAGCTCTTTGTGCCTCAGCAAGCGAGTGTGTGTCATTATCATGTCTAAGTCCAAACAAAGTTTTAAGGAGTGTGCTTCCCCGTGTCCTCGTTTCATTACGAGCGAGGACTCGCATCATCTCTGTGTTATGTGCCTCGGGGCACAACACGCACGATCATCTCTTGAGAGGGGTGGTTGTGCACATTGTGATAGGATGCCGCTCCGTACGTTGCGCTCGCGGCTCGCACTCTTCTAGGAGGGTGGGGAGCCGCGTGTTCCCCACGGTTCTGGCCCCGCTGCTGCCGAGGCAGAGCGGAAGCTGCGATCGTGGGGATCACAACTAGATCTCGCGGACGAGCCTGAGACGGGTCTCCCCCTTTCTCAGCCTTCACCCGCGGGATCTAGTGCCCCGTCTCTGGATTCGGAAGCACGCGCTGCGGTTTCTTCCGCCCAGGGTGGGAGCCCAGATTTGCATTTATCGTCGTCCGAGGAAGTCGATATTATGTCTGTCGACGTGGTGGACGCTGAGGAGCCTTCTCATTCGTCCCCCGCGTTCGATGATTTGATGGAGGTTGTTACTAATGCCGTGGCTCGCTTAAAATTAGACTGGCCGGCGGAGACTCAGAGCGCGCGTCCTCAGAGTATGTTAGGTGAGCGCTTTTTAAAACAGAAACCTCAACCTTCGCGGCGCAACATGCCTTTCTTTCCTGATCTCCACAGCGAGCTGTCGAGATCATGGAAAGCTCCGTATTCAGCCCGTGTTCATACCCCTCACGCCACCATGTATTCCAACATTGTGGGGATGGGTGAGCACGGATATTTAACGATGCCCCGGGTGGAGCAGACGCTTGCGAGCTATCTCTCCCCCGCTGCGGCGTCATCATTAAAATCGCCTTCGCTTCCCACGAAACCGGTTAGGTTAACCTCATCTTTAGTGGGTAAAGCTTATAAGTCTGCAGGGCAGGCTGGGGCTTCACTGCATACCGTAGCTGTCTTACAGGCGTACCAAGCAGAACTACTTAAAGATTTGGATACCGAGGCGGGGGGTACGTCTGATGTTTTTAAAGAGCTTAAAACCTCAGATAGGGCTTTTCTCTTAGACGCGCCCGTTGCGCCCTCCGGTCTCTTCGGCGATGCCGGTAATACTGTCGTCGAGAGATTTGCGGAGGCTCGTAAGCAGTCGGCGGCGTTCGAACGCTATCTCCCCCGCCGTGCTCTTGATTATAGGGCTGCTGGGCGGGAGCAGCCATCGACATCATATAGAGCATCGCAAAAGCATAGTGTGGCCACTCGTGGTCCCCCTCAAAAGAACTGGGGTTCGGGCGGTCGCGCTCAGACATCATCCAAGCCGAGGGCAGCCCCCAATCGGGGAGAGCCGGCAGTCACCTCACAACACGGTGCCCGTCTCTCCTCGATGCCCTCGGGATGCCAGTGTGTTAACCCCGCCGCAGTGTGTGTTTCGGGGCACAGCGGCTTCATATTCTTGTGTGACTCGTGCGCGGGGCACGCAACACCTCTCTCCGGGGAGGGAGGCATTAATATCACCCAGGTTGAACCCTGCCAGTTTGGTTCAGGGCACCGGGAAAAGTTTAAGCAGTACACAAAAAGCCAGTCTCGAGAGGCTGGTCCCCCTTATAGAAAATTTGGCAGCGTGGAAACTCCTGCCTAACGTGTCTCAGTGGGTTCTGCAAATAATAGAAAAGGGCTACAAAATTCAGTTTTGCAACCAGCCACCCCAATTCAACGGCGTGTTATCTACCATAGTGGGTGCTGGGCAGGCTCTAATAATGGAACAAGAAGTAGAAACTCTCTTGTGCAAGGAAGCCATAGAATGTGTTCCTCCTCACAACAGGGAGTCAGGGTTTTACAGCCGCTATTTCATAGTTCCAAAGAAAGACGGGGGGTTACGTCCGATTTTAGATCTACGTCATCTGAACCGGTCTGTTGCAAAACTAAAGTTCAAGATGTTAACTATAAAGCAGATCGTCACACAAATCAGATCCGAGGACTGGTTTGTGACGATAGATCTAAAAGACGCGTATTTTCACATATCTATCCTCCCGCAACACAGGAGATTCCTGAGGTTCGCCTTCGGGGGCGTGGCTTACCAATATCGGGTTCTCCCTTTCGGTCTATCTCTGTCACCCCGTACATTTACAAAGTGCATGGATGCAGCGCTGGCTCCATTACGACTCCGGGGCATCCGTGTCTTAAACTACATAGACGATTGGCTAATTTTAGCCCAATCAGAGAGTATGGCAGCGCAGCATCGAGATGCTGTGCTGACCCACATGAGAGAACTGGGGTTAAGGCTAAATGCAAAGAAAAGCATGCTCTCTCCAGTACAGAGGACAGCTTTTCTTGGCGTTATATGGGATTCAACGACAATGCAGGCACATCTGTCCCCTGCTCGTGTGGAATCCATTCTTTTGGCTGTAGGCAGAGTGAAGTTAGGCCAGTCACACACTGTAAAACAATTTCAGAGGTTGTTGGGGCTCATGGCAGCAGCGTCCAATGTGATACCCCTTGGGCTGCTTCACATGAGACCGCTACAGTGGTGGCTCAAAACCAAAGGGTTTTCCCCGAGGGGCAACCCGTTCCGTCTGATCAAGGTCACGCGCAGATGTCTTCGTGCCTTAGATCTTTGGAAGAGACCATGGTTTCTCTCCCAAGGACTGATGTTGGGGGCTCAGTTCCGTCGAGTTACGCTGACAACGGATGCTTCCCGCACAGGCTGGGGAGCAACTATGGGGAGCCATCTGGCTCATGGATTATGGGGGGCCAGACAGCTCAGCTGGCACATAAATTGCCTAGAGATGATGGCAGTGTTCTATGCCCTGAGATGTTTCATCCCTCACCTGCGGGGCCATCATGTGTTAGTCCGGACAGACAACACGTCGGTAGTCGCGTACATCAACCACCAGGGGGGTTGGCGTTCACGCCCTTTGTACAAATTGGCGCGGCATATCCTTCTGTGGACACAGGGGAAGTTGCTGTCCCTCAGAGCAGTGTACATTCCCGGGTGTCTGAATCAGGGAGCAGACGTCCTGTCGAGACAGGGGCTGAGGCCCGGGGAGTGGAGGCTCCACCCTCAGGTGGTGGAGTCCATCTGGACGAGATTTTACCAGGCGGAAGTGGATCTGTTTGCGTCCAGAGAGACGACACACTGTCCGCTATGGTTTTCTCTCACACATCCAGCACCGCTGGGTCTGGATGCCATGGTTCAGCCATGGCCGAGGCTACGGCTGTACGCTTTTCCCCCGATCGCTCTGCTCCCGGGAGTTCTGGAAAGGGTTCGTCGCAACAACGTCCGCTTGTTGTTGGTTGCCCCACTCTGGCCGAACCGAATATGGTTCTCGGACCTGGTGTCCCTCCTCGACGGCTCACCTTGGGAAATACCCGTCAGGAGGGATCTCCTCTCTCTGGCGGGTGGCTCGATTCTTCACCCCCGTCCAGAGTTATGGAAACTGTGGGTCTGGCCACTGAGGGGGCCAGACTCATAGAATCTGGTCTCTCAGCTGAGGCTGCTGAGACCATTCTTCACTCCAGAGCTCCCTCCACGAGGAAGCTTTATGCCTTTAAATGGAGAGTCTTTACTTCCTGGTGCAGCAAACACCTGCATGACCCTGTGAACTGCCCAATTGGTACAGTCTTGGAGTTTCTGCAGGAAAAGTTCACCGCAGGGTTATCTCCTTCTACACTGAAGGTGTATGTGGCGGCCATCTCGGCTTACCATGTTCCTTTGGTCGGGCAATCCCTTGGGAGAGACCCGCTGGTGGTTCGCTTCCTTCGTGGCACTCGGAGGCTGAGGCCTGTAGTCCGACCCAGGGTCCCAGCTTGGGACCTGGCCGTTGTGCTGGAAGGTCTGTCCATGGCTCCGTTTGAGCCCATTGAGACCGTTCCAGTCAAGTTTGTGGCACTTAAGACAGCACTTCTGTTGGCAGTCACCTCTCTGAGGAGAGTGGGTGACCTTCAGGCCCTGTCGGTTTCCCCTACGTGCCTTGAATTCGCACCGGGGATGGTTAAGGTTTTCTTGTACCCAAGGCCCAGCTATGTGCCTAAGGTACCGACTAATGTGCCACGACCTGTCGTACTTCAGGCCCTCTGTCCTCCCCCATTTAGGGATAGGAATCAGGAAAAGCTTAACTTGGTGTGTCCAGTGCGAGCACTGGATGCCTATGTTCACAGATCTTCTTTGTGGAGGAGGTCTGAGCAACTGTTTGTGTGCTTTGGCTCGCCCAAGAAAGGCCTGCCGGCGACCAAGCAGACACTCAGTAAGTGGATAGTTGAGACTATCTCTCTGGCTTATGAGACCACTGGACGGCCTTCACCTATCGCCGTCAGGGCTCATTCTACCCGGGGTATGGCAGCCTCTAAGGCCTTGTGGCTAGGGGCTTCAATGCAGGATGTCTGTGATGCGGCAGGCTGGTCCTCTCCGCTCACATTCGTTCGGTTTTACGAGTTAGATGTTGGTGCTACGCCTGGAGCCCAGGTGCTCATGTCTTAAGCTGTGCGCGTTTTTACACACAGACAGGCATTTGGTAGTATGGTGTTTTGGTACATCGTTCCCATAGCGTAGCTTCGGCGACGCAGCTCGAGTTCCCTCGAAGGGGAACGTCTCGGGTTACGAATGTAACCATTGTTCCCCGAGAAGGGAACGAGACGCTGCGTCTCCCTGCCATACTCCCTGCATCCCTGTCTCGCCTTGCTTCGGCACAATTTAGCTGGAGTTGGCTTGCTGGGTGCTCTTTTTATAGCTTCCTGGTTCCCACGTCACCCGCCTATGACGTGTCACTTGACCATTGGACTGATTTGACATACGTGCTTCAGACGCAATCACGCAGAGGGCGTTCCCATAGCGTAGCTTCGGCGACGCAGCGTCTCGTTCCCTTCTCGGGGAACAATGGTTACATTCGTAACCCGAGACGATTTCACTTAATGAGAGCCGTTTTTTGCTGATAACTAATGTATTTAAGGTTGTATCTTCGCCAAACGTATGCATAATGACACGGTACTTGGTAATTCTGATGGCAGTCAGGGCCTGAGGGAGCCTGCAGTTTCGTTGCACCGCCACCTAGTGGTCGGACGCATATTTTACACGCCTAGAACTTTGGCTGCAGTCACCGTATTTTCATGAGACTTTTTTCACAGGAGTCCTGAATTGTTGCAGAGTCCAACGATACCAAACATGCCAGGTTTTGCCTTATGCTTAGTCCTGGAGTTATCAGAACACAATCAAGGAGGACATTAAATAAGTCAAGCATTATCTTTCCAGCTGTGTTTGCTGTCCACTGTAGGTCCTTGCGGTTTGTTGCGTTGCTGTGTGTGTGCCTTATGTGCACGTCTGCAGTCTGTTTACACCATTGCACCATACCACGACTCAATGGCCTTGTAGTTCAACTAAACACTGCCATTTCTGAATTGTAAGTTACGGTATAAATCTGATAAACTTATTCTCGTTAACAAATTATCGGAATGACTTAACATTAAGGATGTGACCTATTTGTCCTATGGGTGCACCTGTATGTAAGTAAACAGTCTTTAGGAACCGTTTCTGACCATCTCTTTCGTTTTTCTGGATGCGATGTGGTGTATCAGCCTGGTCGACAACGTCTGACGTCTCTGATGTGCTTTAATGCTCGAAACCCGGTAAATGCTGCTTGCAGCTTTAATTAGGGTTTCGAGCACGAAGTGCTGAAAACCTATTGTATTTGTCTGTTTTATTATTATTATTATTATTATTATTATTATTTTTCCGCCATAAAACGCGTCGCCCAGCACAAACCGTAAGTCGTAGAAACTTGCCACTTGGTCAACTGGTTGTATATTAGCAGGCTACTCAGATACAGTGAATCAGCCAAATCGGCCCATAGGTGGCGCTATAGCAATGCCCGACGCGTTGGGGCTCATAACTCCTAAACCGGACATCCTACACTCAAGTGTTTGGTATCATTGTAATCCCTGGCTCCAAACTTAAAAAATGTATATCTCCGATTTCATTTCCGGTATGCAAATTTTTTCGCTAATTTGCATAATATGCATTTCAAGCCAAACTGAACTAGTCCTAGGTTTTTCGCCCGATCGGAATCGTTCCAACGCAGGAGAAATCTGTGGAGTGAGTAGGTAAATAATTATCGAACAGAATGTGTAATTTCGCTTCAGTGTCACTAAGGGGCGCCAAAATTCAATACCGGAAGTAGACTATCTCCAGGAATATGGCTATAACTCGTGAACGGTTAGAGATATCTTAACGCTGTTTGGTACACATGTGTATCAGCTCACTCCGGGGTCACAGGACAAAATACGCGGATTTTGGCCACTAGGTGGCGCTATAATAAGCTTGAGGGTCGAAAATGGCTATCACTACACAACCGTAAGCCCGATACACTTCATATTTGGTATGGTGTGTCTTTGTGCAATGTACCATGAGGGTCTAGAAGGACATTGGCGTATCTGCAAAAACATGGCCGTCATCGGCCAATGAAGTGTGAGGGCTGATTTGACAGGGTTAACGAAGGTCGATCGGAACGACATTCACTGTGCTTGTTCGTGTACTGCTCCATAAGGTCTGTAAGAATTATGGTGTCATTTGGCCACTAGGGGGCGAAATACCGTATTTCGGTGCCTGTATCACGTGACGTTTGACATACATACACAAACATGACATCATATGATAGATCGGTTCATGACGAAAAACTTTGCCTCTTGAAGCGTTGCTGTCAATCAAACGGTTCGTTAGTTATTGGCGATAACGTTCAAACCTACTTTTGCGAACTAGTCCTAGGTTTTTCATCCGATTTGAACCTAACGAAAGCTGATTGATTCTGTGGAGTGGGAATATGAATAATTATCGAAAAAAAGTTGAAATTTGTATTCAAACACGCAAGGAGTGGCCAAAAACCGAACTGGGCGGAGCTTAAAACATTTAAACGGCCATTACTCGAGAGGCGTTTGAGATATCATCATGGGGCTTGAATCATATGTGTAGGCCATCGGTCTAAGGTCGTGATATAAAAAGCTTGCTGATCGGACAATAGGTGGCGCTATACCGGGGAAAGATGGCATTAAATACTGTGATTATCCAACGGTTACACTTTATAAGCCTATAACTCTATCTGTGATCAACGAATTTTCATGGGAGTTGCTTTTGTATGATCCTGAACTGTTTTCGAATCCTACGATACCAAGCATGCCAGGTTTCGAATTACGGTTCAATCAGAACTACGTTTTCCCACATAAAAAACAATCACTAATAGCTTCGTAACCGTAACTCCTATCGATTCGAAAACACCATAGGAAGAACCATGCAATAGCTTCTGAACAAAAAAGTATATTGGCGTTATATTAAAATTTCCATCAGAAATGGCCGAAAATTGTGAAAAACCAAAATAGTCCTATAGGTGCACGTGTGTTTAAGCATACATAGTCTGTATGAACCGTTTCTGACCATCTCTTTCGTTTTTGTGTGATGCTGGATCAGCCTAATCGACGACGTGTGACGTCTTTGACGTGCCTTAATGCTCGAAACCCGGTAAATGCTGCTTGCAGCTTTAATTAGGGTTTCGAGCACGAAGTGCTGAAAACCTATTGTATTTGTCTGTTTTATTATTATTATTATTATTATTATGTTGGCTTGACAAAGCCAACATACTGTTCTTCGATCTAAGCTTATTATTATTATTATTATTCTTCTGGTCCACACTTTTTCTAACAGTAACTCCTCCTAGCGCTTTCAAGCTACACCCACAAAACTTTACAAAACTTTTAAGACTGGTACGTAGATTTATGCTATATCTTTTTTAACTGATGCGACTTACCGAATTCCTAAACGGGGCGCTCAAACACCCCAAATTTTCCATTGACTTAACATTACGACCAACTTTGACGGGTCATAGCTGCGAACGAGAAATTTGTAGAAACTTGTGAGTTACCACATTTGAAGAGGGTGGCAGGCACTGTAAGAACATAAATCACATTGGGGTGTAAGTTTCACCTCTGGGGTGTAAGAGGCCCCCAAATTTCCACATTGACTTATAATGGGGCAGGAAACATGCCCATATAAGGGAATAAAAGCGTCCCAAATGGAACATCTTCACTTTAGAGTGTCGTAGAGATATGGGGGTGGGCTCATTTTACTCAGGCATCCAATCAGTCTCTCAGGATCGTCCCATAGCTATTAAGCCACGCCCCTAGCAACCATTTTTGGGCACCCTAGCAACATATCCCATAGTCTGCCATTATAAAATGCCCAGATGGATATCTTTGCAGCACAGTGTCACAGAGACATGGGTGTGGGCTCATTTTACTCAGGTATCCAATCAGTCTCTGAGAATTCTTATCAAGGTATTAAGCCACGCCCCTAGCAACCAAATATGAGCACCCTAGCAACATCATAAACAAAGCCTTATATCTCTGGATCCGAACATCATAGAGACATGGGGGTTGGGTCTTTTGTTCATGTTAGCCTTATGCTAGCTTCATGCTAAGTCATACTAGCTTCATGCTAGTTTCATGCTAGCTTCATGCTAATTTCATAATAAATCTTGCTAACTTAATGTTAAATCATGTTAGCATCATGCTAGCTTCATGCTAATTCATGTTAACATCATGCTAACTTCGTGCTAATTGATGTTAGCATCATGCTAGCTTCGTGCTAATTCATGTTAACATCATGCTAGCTTCATGCTAATTCATGTTAGCATCATCTTATCTTCATGCTAATTCATGTTAACATCATGCTAGCTTCATGCTAATCATGCTAACATCATGTTAGCTTCATGCTAATCATTTTAGCATCACCTTAGCTTCATGCTAATTCATGTTAGCATCATCTTAGCTTCATGCTAATTCATGTTAGCATCATGCCAGCTTCATGCTAATTCATGTTAGCATCATGCTAGCTTCATGCTAATTCATGTTAGCATCATGTTACCTTCAAGCTAATTCATGTTAGCATCACCTTAGCTTCATGCTAATTCATGTTAGCATCACCTTAGCTTCATGCTAATTCATGTTAGCATCATGCCAGCTTCATGCTAATTCATGTTAGCATCATGCTAGCTTCATGCTAATTCATGTTGGCATCATGTTACCTTCATGCTAATTCATGTTAGCATCATCTTAGCTTCATGCTAATTCATGTTAGCATCATGCTAGCTTCATGCTAATTCATGTTAGCATCATGTTACCTTCATGCTAATTCATGTTAGCATCATGTTACCTTCATGCTAATTCATGTTAGCATCATCTTAGCTTCATGCTAATTCATGTTAGCATCATGCTAGCATCATGCTAATTCATGTTAGCTTCATGCTAGCTTCATGCTAATTCATGTTAGCATCATGTTAGTTTCATGCTAATTCATGTTAGCATCATCTTAGCTTCATGCTAATTCATGTTAGCATCATGCTAGCATCATGCTAATTCATGTTAGCATTATACTAGCTTCATGTTAATTCATGTTAGCATCATGCTAATTCATGTTAGCTTCATGCTAGCTTTATGCTAATTCATGTTAGCATCATGCTAGCTTCATGCTAATTCATATTAGCTACATGTTAGCTTCATGCTAATTCATGTTAGCTTCATGTTAGCTTCATGCTAATTCATGCTAGCTTCATGCTAATTCATGTTAGCATCATGCTAGCTTCATGTTAATTCATTTTAGCATCATCTTAGCTTCATGCTAATTCATGTTAGCATCCTGCTAGCTTCATGCTAATTCATGTTAACATCATGCTAACTTAGTGCTTAATCATGTTAACATGCTAACTCTTTGTTAAATCATGTTTACGAAAAGTTAGACTACTAAACTAAACTTGTTTTAAGTTTCTCTCAAACTGTTTTAAACGTTTAGGCCAGGCTTTGTCAAGCCAACATAAAGTTTGTCTTCAAACTTTTCTATCTAGTTATTATTATTATTATTATTTTTCCGCCATAAAACGCGTCGCCCAGCACAAACCGTAAGTCGTAGAAACTTGCCACTTGGTCAACTGGTTGTATATTAGCAGGCTACTCAGATACAGTGAATCAGCCAAATCGGCCCATAGGTGGCGCTATAGCAATGCCCGACGCGTTGGGGCTCATAACTCCTAAACCGGACATCCTACACTCAAGTGTTTGGTATCATTGTAATCCCTGGCTCCAAACTTAAAAAATGTATATCTCCGATTTCATTTCCGTCATGAAAAATGTTCCGCTATTTTCGATTTTGTTGAAAAAAATAAAAACGAACTAGTCCTAGGTTTTTCGCCCGATCGGAATCATTCCAGTGCTAAAATGTTCCTTGGAGTTTGAATATCAATAATTATCAAAAAAAAGTTGAACTTTCGACTCACGGTCAACATGCCACGCCCACACGTCTGAATTGTGGGCAGGCACTAGAACATTATTGGCTATAACTGGGGACAGGAATGAAGTATCAACACGACACTTGGTACTTGTGATGAGAGTCATGGCCTGAGGTTTCATGCATCGTTTCGTCACAGCGCCACCTAGTGGTCATACGAATCGAATAATGCTTATAACTTAGGCTGAGTTTAACGTATTTTCATGCGACGTTTTTCCTTGGACTCCTGAATTGTTGCCGAGTCCAATGATACCAAGCATGCCAGGTTTTGCTTTACGGTTGGTTCTGCACAGCAAAATAGCACTTAAAAAACATGCGCGAATAACTCCGCGAGGGTTCATTCGATCGACTCGAAACAACCATAGGAAGAATATTGTATTACCTTCTGAACAAAAAGTTCTATTGGCATTATGTCAAAATTTCCATCAGAAATGGCCGAAAATTGCAAAAAACGAAAAATTTACTCCAAATTTTGTGTTTTTTACACATAAATGGTTATAACTCCGCAACGAAATGATATTTTTTTACCAGATTTGATACGCTGATGTCTGAGCAGAGTCTGAGGCAATACAAAAAAAATGGTATGCCTGCACCACTAGTTGGCCTCATAATTGAACAAAACCTTTGACGTTGAGCTAGCACAATGGTCATACAACAGTTTTTTTCACTAAACTTAAGTGTATAGCCATGATACTAGCTAGATGTAACACATTCATGACGTTGCATGCACAAGTTTTTCATAGCGCCACCTAGTGGTTATTTGTTATTTTGACTTAAAAATACTGCAACCTTATATCTAAAATCATGAGTCATCGTGGATTATGCCTTTCATGGCTTTGAGTATAATCATTGGTGGATTGCAATTCACTCCCTAGCAACCAATCAGAATACCCTAGCAACCATTTAGCAAGAGCTGTATCTTTGTATCAGAACATCGTAGAGATATGGGGTTTGGCTCGTTTGACTTTTTTACACTATTTTAACATTTTGTGACCCAAGTTTTGCCACTGTAAGCACCACAAACATTTCCTTCAGTGTTCTATTTGTCAATGCTTCGTGAGAAGAGAGGGAGACATTTCACTGAATGATAGCACCTTTTTTGCTGATGACTTTGAACAGGTGTGTGAGGTAGCTTATTTTTTATAATTTATTTTGTACAATTCAGCAAAACTACACAGGCATGCCCTTAAAGGTCTTAAGGTCCCAAATCGCTTGAACCCGACTCAATGGCCTTGTAATTCAACTAAACACGGCCATTTCTGAATTGTATTTTACGGTATAAATCTGAAAAACTAATTCTCGTTAACAAATTATCAGAATGACTTAACATTAAGGATGTGACATGTTTGTCCTATAGGTGCACCTGTGTGTAAGCTACATAGTCTGTCTGAACCGTTTCTGACCATCTCTTACGTTTTTCTGGATGCGATGTGGTGTATCAGCCTGGTCGACGACATCTGACATGTTGTATGTGCTTTAATGCTCGAAACCCGGTAAACGCTGCTTGCAGCTTTAATTATTATTATTATTTTTCCGCCATAAAACGCGTCGCCCAGCACAAACCGTAAGTCGTAGAAACTTGCCACTTGGTCAACTGGTTGTATATTAGCAGGCTACTCAGATACAGTGAACCAGCCAAATCGGCCCATAGGTGGCGCTATAGCAATGCCCGACGCGTTGGGGCTCATAACTCCTAAACCGGACATCCTACACTCAAGTGTTCGGTATCATTGTAATCCCTGGCTCCAAACTTAAAAAATGTATATCTCCGATTTCATTTCCGTCATGAAAAATTTTCCGGTATTTTCGATTTTGTCGAAAAAAATAAAAACGAACTAGTCCTAGGTTTTTCGCCCGATCGGAATCATTCCAGTGCTAAAATGTTCCTTGGAGTTTGAATATCAATAATTATCAAAAAAAAATTGAACTTTCGACTCACGGTCAACATGCCACGCCCACACGTCTGAATTGTGGGCAGGCACTAGAACATTATTGGCTATAACTGGGGACAGGAATGAAGTATCAACACGACACTTGGTACTTGTGATGAGAGTCATGGCCTGAGGTTTCATGCATCGTTTCGTCACAGCGCCACCTAGTGGTCATACGAATCGAATAATGCTTATAACTTAGGCTGAGTTTAACGTATTTTCATGCGACGTTTTTCCTTGGACTCCTGAATTGTTGCCGAGTCCAATGATACCAAGCATGCCAGGTTTTGCTTTACGGTTGGTTCTGCACAGGAAAATAGCACTTAAAAAACATGCGCGAATAACTCCGCGAGGGTTCATCCGATCGACTCGAAACAACCATAGGAAGAATATTGTATTACCTTCTGAACAAAAAGTTCTATTGGCATTATGTTAAAATTTCCATCAGAAATGGCCGAAAATTGCAAAAAACGAAAAATTTACTCCAAATTTTGTGTTTTTTACACATAAATGGTTATAACTCCGCAACGAAATGATATTTTTTTTACCAGATTTGATACGCTGATGTCTGAGCAGAGTCTGAGGCAATACAAAAAAAATGGTATGCCTGCACCACTAGTTGGCCTCATAATTGAACAAAACCTTTGACGTTGAGCTAGCACAATGGTCATACAACAGTTTTTTTCACTAAACTTAAGTGTATAGCCATGATACTAGCTAGATGTAACACATTCATGACGTTGCATGCACAAGTTTTTCATAGCGCCACCTAGTGGTTATTTGTTATTTTGACTTAAAAATACTGCAACCTTATATCTAAAATCATGAGTCATCGTGGATTATGCCTTTCATGGCTTTGAGTATAATCATTGGTGGATTGCAATTCACTCCCTAGCAACCAATCAGAATACTCTAGCAACCATTTAGCAAGAGCTGTATCTTTGTATCAGAACATCGTAGAGATATGGGGTTCAGCTCGTTTGACTTTTTTACACTATTTTAACATTTTGTGACCCAAGTTTTGCCACTGTAAGCACCACAAACATTTCCTTCAGTGTTCTATTTGTCAATGCTTCGTGAGAAGAGAGGGAGACATTTTACTGAATGATAGCACCTTTTTTGCTGATGACTTTGAACAGGTGTGTGAGGTAGCTTATTTTTTATAATTTATTTTGTACAATTCAGCAAAACTACACAGGCATGCCCTTAAAGGTCTTAAGGTCCCAAATCGCTTGAACCCGACTCAATGGCCTTGTAAACTCAACTAAACACGGCCATTTCTGAATTGTATTTTACGGTATAAATCTGAAAAACTAATTCTCGTTAACAAATTATCAGAATGACTTAACATTAAGGATGTGACATGTTTGTCCTATAGGTGCACCTGTGTGTAAGCTACATAGTCTGTCTGAACCGTTTCTGACCATCTCTTATGTTTTTCTGGATGCGATGTGGTGTATCAGCCTGGTCGACGACATCTGACATGTTGTATGTGCTTTAATGCTCGAAACCCGGTAAACGCTGCTTGCAGCTTTAATTATTATTATTATTATTATTTTTCCGCCATAAAACGCGTCGCCCAGCACAAACCGTAAGTCGTAGAAACTTGCCACTTGGTCAACTGGTTGTATATTAGCAGGCTACTCAGATACAGTGAATCAGCCAAATCGGCCCATAGGTGGCGCTATAGCAATGCCTGACGCGTTGGGGCTCATAACTCCTAAACCGGACATCCTACACTCAAGTGTCTGGTATCATTGTAATCCCTGGCTCCAAACTTAAAAAATGTATATCTCCGATTTCATTTCCGGTATGCAAATTTTTTCGCTAATTTGCATAATATGCATTTCAAGCCAAACTGAACTAGTCCTAGGTTTTTCGCCCGATCGGAATCGTTCCAACGCAGGAGAAATCTGTGGAGTGAGTAGGTAAATAATTATCGAACAGAATGTGTAATTTCGCTTCAGTGTCACTAAGGGGCGCCAAAATTCAATACCGGAAGTAGACTATCTCCAGGAAAATGGCTATAACTCGTGAACGGTTAGAGATATCTTAACGCGGTTTGGTACACATGTGTATCAGCTCACTCCGGGGTCACAGGAAAAAATACGCGGATGTTGGCCACTAGGTGGCGCTATAATAAGCTTGAGGGTCGAAAATGGCTATCACTACACAACCGTAAGCCCGATACACTTCATACTTGGTATGGTGTGTCTTTGTGCAATGTACCATGAGGGTCTAGAAGGACATTGGCGTATCTGCAAAAACATGGCCGTCATTGGCCAATGAAGTGTGAGGGCTGATTTGACAGGGTTAACGAAGGTCGATCGGAACGACATTCACTGTGCTTGTTCGTGTACTGCTCCATAAGGTCTGTAAGAATTATGGTGTCATTTGGCCACTAGGGGGCGAAATACCGTATTTCGGTGCCTGTATCACGTGACGTTTGACATACATACACAAACATGACATCATATGATAGATCGGTTCATGACGAAAAACTTTGCCTCTTGAAGCGTTGCTGTCAATCAAACGGTTCGTTAGTTATTGGCGATAACGTTCAAACCTACTTTTGCGAACTAGTCCTAGGTTTTTCATCCGATTTGAACCTAACGAAAGCTGATTGATTCTGTGGAGTGGGAATATGAATAATTATCGAAAAAAAGTTGAAATTTGTATTCAAACACGCAAGGAGTGGCCAAAAACCGAACTGGGCGGAGCTTAAAACATTTAAACGGCCATAACTCGAGAGGCGTTTGAGATATCATCATGGGGCTTGAATCATATGTGTAGGCCATCGGTCTAAGGTCGTGATATAAAAAGCTTGCTGATCAGACAATAGGTGGCGCTATACCGGGAAAGATGGCATTAAATACTGTGATTATCCAACGGTTACACTTTATAAGCCTATAACTCTATCTGTGATCAACGAATTTTCATGGGAGTTGCTTTTGTATGATCCTGAACTGTTTTTGAATCCTACGATACCAAGCATGCCACGTTTCGAATTACGGTTCAATCAGAACTACGTTTTCCCACATAAAAAACAATCACTAATAGCTTCGTAACCGTAACTCCTATCGATTCGAAAACACCATAGGAAGAACAATGCAATAGCTTCTGAACAAAAAAGTATATTGGCGTTATATTAAAATTTCCATCAGAAATGGCCGAAAATTGTGAAAAACCAAAATAGTCCTATAGGTGCACGTGTGTTTAAGCATACATAGTCTGTATGAACCGTTTCTGACCATCTCTTTCGTTTTTGTGTGATGCTGGATCAGCCTAATCGACGACGTGTGACATCTTTGACGTGCCTTAATGCTCGAAACCCGGTAAATGCTGCTTGCAGCTTTAATTATTATTATTATTATTATTCTTTTTCTGGACACTTTTTCGGCGCGTAACTCGTCCCGCACGCTTTGTCGTAGACCCATAAATTAGGGTTCAAATCGACCGGCTTATTGAGGAGAGGTGTGCTATGACTTTTATAAGCGATCGGGTGCAGGATTTCCGAAAGGGGGGCGAAAAACCACCCAAAAAATCCCATTGACTTAACATTGCGCCCAACTTTGACGAGTCATAGCTCCGCTCGAGGGTTTTGTAGAAACATGTGGGTTACAACATTTGAAGAGGGTGGTAGGCTCTGTAAGAACATGGATCACAATGGGGTGTAAGTTGTACCCCTGGGGTGTAAGAGGTGCCCAAAAGTGCCCCAATGAAAAGTCAATGGGGCAAAATCCCATAGACTTACCATTGCAAAAATTTTGACGGGTCATAGGTCCGAGCCAGGATTTCATAGAAACATGTGGGTTACTAAATTTGAAGAGGGTGCTAGACTCTGTCAGGACGTCCCCCACAATGGGGTGTAAGGTTACCATAGCAACCATTTTGGGCACCCTAGCAACCTATACCATAGACTGCCATTATAAAATGCCCGGATGGATATCTTTGCACCACAGTGTCATAGAGACATGGGGGTGGGCTCATTTTACTCAGGCATCCAATCAGTCTCTCAGGATCCTTACAGACTTACTAAGCCACGCCCCTAGCAACCACTTTTGAGCACCCTAGCAACATAAAATACAAACAGTTATATCTCGGCATCAGAACATCGTAGAGACACGGGGGTTGGACCGTTTTACTTGTGACTAGGGGTGTAACAATTGGGCACATCATTGGCCACTCCCAAGCCACGCCCCTAGCAACCAAATTTGAGCACCCTAGCAACCGAATAAACAAAGCCTTATATCTCCGCATCAGAACATCGTAGAGACACGGGGTTTGGACCGTTTTACTTGTGACTCGGATTGTAATCACTGGGCACATCATTGGCCACTCCCAAGCCACGCCCCTAGCAACCAAATACAGTACCCTAGCAACAGAGTAAATAAAGCCTTATATCTCCGCATCAGAACATCGTAGAGACACGGGGGTTGGACCGTTTTACTTGTGACTCGGAGTGTAATCACTGGGCACATAATTGGCCACTCCCAAGCCACGCCCCTAGCAACCAAATACAGTACCCTAGCAACAGAGTAAACAAAGCCTTATATCTCTGCATCAGAACATCGTAGAGACACGGGGGTTGGACCGTTTGACTCGTGACTCGGAGGGTAATCACTAGTGGATGCCATTTTTTCCCTAGCAACCAAATACAGTACCCTAGCAACAGAGTAAACAAAGCCTTATATCTCCGCATCAGAAAATCGTAGAGACACGGGGGTTGGATCGTTTGACTCGTGACTCGGAGGGTAATCACTAGTGGATGCCATTTTTTTCCTTAGCAACCAAATACAGTACCCTAGCAACCGAATAAACAAAGCCTTATATCTTTGCATCAGAATATCGTAGAGACATGTGGGTTGAATTGTTTTACTTTTGGCTTGGAGTATAATCATATATTGTCCCCCGAAATTTGCCACGGCAAGCACCACTTCACATTTTCTTCAGGAAATGTACCTATCTAGTTATTATTATTATTATTATTATTCTGGTACAAACTTTTTCTCACAGTAACTCCTCCTAGAGCTTTCAAGCTACACCCACAAAACTTTACAAAACTTTTAAGACTGGTACGTAGATTGTTGCTATGACTTTTCTAACTGATGGGACCTACCGAATTCCTAAACGGGGCGCTCAAACACCCCAAATTTTCCATTGACTTAACATTGCGACAAACTTTGACGGGTCATAGCTGCAAGCGAGAAATTTGTAGAAACTTGTGGGTTACCACATTTGAAGAGGCTGGCAGGCTCTGTAAGAACATACATCACATTGGGGTGTAAGCTGTACCCCTGGGGTGTAAGAGGCCCCCAAAATTTCCCATTGACTTATAATGGGGCAGGAAACATGCCCATATAAAGGAATAGAAGCATCCCAGATGAAATATCTTCACTTTAGAGTGTCGTAGAGACATGGGGGTTGGACCGTTTTACTTGTGGCTTGAAGGTTGATCATTATGGGATGCCAATTTTCTCCCTAGCAACCAAATACAGTACCCTAGCAACGGAATAAACAAAGCCTTATATCTCCGCTTCAGAACATCATAGAGACATGGGGGTTGGACCGTTTTACTTGTGGCTTGAAGGTTGATCATTATGGGATGCCAATTTTCTCCCTAGCAACCAAACTTAGTACCCTAGCAACGGAATAAACAAAGCCTTATATCTCCGCTTCAGAACATCATAGAGACACGGGGGTTGGACCGTTTTACTTGTGGCTTGAAGGTTGATCATTATGGGATGCCAATTTTCTCCCTAGCAACCAAATACAGTACCCTAGCAACGGAATAAACAAAGCCTTATATCTCCGCTTCAGAACATCATAGAGACATGGGGGTTGGACCGTTTTACTTGTGGCTTGAAGGTTGATCATTATGGGATGCCAATTTTCTCCCTAGCAACCAAACTTAGTACCCTAGCAACGGAATAAACAAAGCCTTATATCTCCGCTTCAGAACATCATAGAGACACGGGGGTTGGACCGTTTTACTTGTGGCTTGAAGGTTGATCATTATGGGATGCCAATTTTCTCCCTAGCAACCAAACTTAGTACCCTAGCAACGGAATAAACAAAGCCTTATATCTCCGCTTCAGAACATCATAGAGACATGGGGGTTGGACCGTTTTACTTGTGGCTTGAAGGTTGATCATTATGGGATGCCAATTTTCTCCCTAGCAACCAAATACAGTACCCTAGCAACGGAATAAACAAAGCCTTATATCTCCGCTTCAGAACATCATAGAGACATGGGGGTTGGACCGTTTTACTTGTGGCTTGAAGGTTGATCATTATGGGATGCCAATTTTCTCCCTAGCAACCAAACTTAGTACCCTAGCAACGGAATAAACAAAGCCTTATATCTCCGCTTCAGAACATCATAGAGACACGGGGGTTGGACCGTTTTACTTGTGGCTTGAAGGTTGATCATTATGGGATGCCAATTTTCTCCCTAGCAACCAAATACAGTACCCTAGCAACGGAATAAACAAAGCCTTATATCTCCGCTTCAGAACATCATAGAGACATGGGGGTTGGACCGTTTTACTTGTGGCTTGAAGGTTGATCATTATGGGATGCCAATTTTCTCCCTAGCAACCAAACTTAGTACCCTAGCAACGGAATAAACAAAGCCTTATATCTCCGCTTCAGAACATCATAGAGACACGGGGGTTGGACCGTTTTACTTGTGGCTTGAAGGTTGATCATTATGGGATGCCAATTTTCTCCCTAGCAACCAAACTTAGTACCCTAGCAACGGAATAAACAAAGCCTTATATCTCCGCTTCAGAACATCATAGAGACATGGGGGTTGGACCGTTTTACTTGTGGCTTGAAGGTTGATCATTATGGGATGCCATTTTTCTCCCTAGCAACCAAACTTAGTACCCTAGCAACGGAATAAACAAAGCCTTACATCTCCGCTTCAGAACATCATAGAGACATGGGGGTTGGACCGTTTGACTTGTGGCTTGAAGTGTAATCATTATGGGATGCCAATTTTCTCCCTAGCAACCAAACTTAGTACCCTAGCAACGGAATAAACAAAGACTTATTTCTCCGCTTCAAAACATCTTAGAGACACGGGGGTTGGACCGTTTTACTTGTGGCTTGAAGGTTGATCATTATGGGATGCCAATTTTCTCCCTAGCAACCAAACTTAGTACCCTAGCAACGGAATAAACAAAGCCTTATATCTCCGCTTCAGAACATCATAGAGACACGGGGGTTGGACCGTTTTACTTGTGGCTTGAAGGTTGATCATTATGGGATGCCAATTTTCTCCCTAGCAACCAAACTTAGTACCCTAGCAACGGAATAAACAAAGCCTTATATCTCCGCATCAGAACATCATAGAGACACGGGGGTTGGACCGTTTTACTTGTGGCTTGAAGTGTAATCATTATGGGATGCCGATTTTCTCCCTAGCAACCAAACTTAGTACCCTAGCAACAGAACAAACAAAGCCTTACATCTCCGCATCAGAACATCATAGAGACATGGGGGTTGGACCGTTTTACTTGTGGCTTGAAGGTTGATCATTATGGGATGCCAATTTTCTCCCTAGCAACCAAATACAGTACCCTAGCAACGGAATAAACAAAGCCTTATATCTCCGCTTCAGAACATCATAGAGACATGGGGGTTGGACCGTTTTACTTGTGGCTTGAAGGTTGATCATTATGGGATGCCAATTTTCTCCCTAGCAACCAAACTTAGTACCCTAGCAACGGAATAAACAAAGCCTTATATCTCCGCTTCAGAACATCATAGAGACACGGGGGTTGGACCGTTTTACTTGTGGCTTGAAGGTTGATCATTATGGGATGCCAATTTTCTCCCTAGCAACCAAATACAGTACCCTAGCAACGGAATAAACAAAGCCTTATATCTCCGCTTCAGAACATCATAGAGACATGGGGGTTGGACCGTTTTACTTGTGGCTTGAAGGTTGATCATTATGGGATGCCAATTTTCTCCCTAGCAACCAAACTTAGTACCCTAGCAACGGAATAAACAAAGCCTTATATCTCCGCTTCAGAACATCATAGAGACACGGGGGTTGGACCGTTTTACTTGTGGCTTGAAGGTTGATCATTATGGGATGCCAATTTTCTCCCTAGCAACCAAACTTAGTACCCTAGCAACGGAATAAACAAAGCCTTATATCTCCGCTTCAGAACATCATAGAGACATGGGGGTTGGACCGTTTTACTTGTGGCTTGAAGGTTGATCATTATGGGATGCCAATTTTCTCCCTAGCAACCAAATACAGTACCCTAGCAACGGAATAAACAAAGCCTTATATCTCCGCTTCAGAACATCATAGAGACATGGGGGTTGGACCGTTTTACTTGTGGCTTGAAGGTTGATCATTATGGGATGCCAATTTTCTCCCTAGCAACCAAACTTAGTACCCTAGCAACGGAATAAACAAAGCCTTATATCTCCGCTTCAGAACATCATAGAGACACGGGGGTTGGACCGTTTTACTTGTGGCTTGAAGGTTGATCATTATGGGATGCCAATTTTCTCCCTAGCAACCAAATACAGTACCCTAGCAACGGAATAAACAAAGCCTTATATCTCCGCTTCAGAACATCATAGAGACATGGGGGTTGGACCGTTTTACTTGTGGCTTGAAGGTTGATCATTATGGGATGCCAATTTTCTCCCTAGCAACCAAACTTAGTACCCTAGCAACGGAATAAACAAAGCCTTATATCTCCGCTTCAGAACATCATAGAGACACGGGGGTTGGACCGTTTTACTTGTGGCTTGAAGGTTGATCATTATGGGATGCCAATTTTCTCCCTAGCAACCAAACTTAGTACCCTAGCAACGGAATAAACAAAGCCTTATATCTCCGCTTCAGAACATCATAGAGACATGGGGGTTGGACCGTTTTACTTGTGGCTTGAAGGTTGATCATTATGGGATGCCATTTTTCTCCCTAGCAACCAAACTTAGTACCCTAGCAACGGAATAAACAAAGCCTTACATCTCCGCTTCAGAACATCATAGAGACATGGGGGTTGGACCGTTTGACTTGTGGCTTGAAGTGTAATCATTATGGGATGCCAATTTTCTCCCTAGCAACCAAACTTAGTACCCTAGCAACGGAATAAACAAAGACTTATTTCTCCGCTTCAAAACATCTTAGAGACACGGGGGTTGGACCGTTTTACTTGTGGCTTGAAGGTTGATCATTATGGGATGCCAATTTTCTCCCTAGCAACCAAACTTAGTACCCTAGCAACGGAATAAACAAAGCCTTATATCTCCGCTTCAGAACATCATAGAGACACGGGGGTTGGACCGTTTTACTTGTGGCTTGAAGGTTGATCATTATGGGATGCCAATTTTCTCCCTAGCAACCAAACTTAGTACCCTAGCAACGGAATAAACAAAGCCTTATATCTCCGCATCAGAACATCATAGAGACACGGGGGTTGGACCGTTTTACTTGTGGCTTGAAGTGTAATCATTATGGGATGCCGATTTTCTCCCTAGCAACCAAACTTAGTACCCTAGCAACAGAACAAACAAAGCCTTACATCTCCGCATCAGAACATCATAGAGACATGGGGGTTGGACCGTTTTACTTGTGGCTTGAAGGTTGATCATTATGGGATGCCAATTTTCTGCCTAGCAACCAAACTTAGTACCCTAGCAACGGAACAAACAAAGCCTTATATCTCCGCATCAGAACATCAGAGAGACATGGGGGTTGGGTCTTTAAACATATTAGCTTTATGCTGACTTTATCCTAAATCATGTTAGCTTCATGCTAAATCAGGCTAGCTTTATGCTAAATTATGTTAGCTTTATTTTAAAAAGCTTCATACTTAAGCATACTAACAACAAGATAGCCTACTAAACCAAACTTCTGTCAAACTTCTGTCAAACTGTCTTAAACGTTCAGACCAGGCTTTGTCAAGCCAACATAAAGTTTGTCCTCAAACTTTAATATCTAGTTATTATTATTTTTCTTCTGAGACTAAATTTCTGCAGCTAACTCGTCCTACAGCTTTCAAGCTACATCCACCAAATTTTCCACGGACATTCTGACTGGTCTGAAGAAGTGTGCTATGACTTTTTGAAGGGATCCGACTTACAGAATTCCTATAATGGGAAATTAAAATTCCGAAAGTCCCATTGACTTAACATTGGACAAACTTTGACGGGTTCTAGCTGCGAGTGAGAATTTTGTAGAAACTTGTGGGTTACCACATTTGAAGAGGCTGGCAGGCTGTGTAAGAACATACATCACATTGGGGTGTAAGTTTCACCCCTGGGGTGTAAGAGGCCCCCAAAATTTCCCATTGACTTATAATGGGACAGGAAACATGCCCATACAAGGGAATAAAAACGTTCCAGATGGAATATATTCGCTTTACAGTGTCATAGAGACATGGGGGTGGGCTCATTTTACTCAGGCATCCAATCAGTCTCTCAGGATTGTCCCATAGCTATTAAGCCACGCCCATAGCAACCATTTTTGGGCACCCTAGCAACATCTTCCATAGACTGCCATTATAAAATGCCCAGATGGATAACTTTGCAGCAGAGTGTCACAGAGACATGGGGGTGGGCTCATTTTACTCAGGCATCCAATCAGTCTCTGAGGATTCTTATTGAGGTATTAAGCCACGCCCCTAGCAACCAAATATGAGCACCCTAGCAACATAATAAACAAAGCCTTATATCTCTGGATCCGAACATCATAGAGACATGGGGGTTGGGTCTTTTGGTCATGTTAGCCTTATGCTTGCTTCATGCTAAGTCATACTAGCTTCATGCTAGTTTCATGTTAGGTTTATGCTAATTTCATAATAAATCTTGCTAACTTCATGTTAAATCATGTTAGCATCATGCTAGCTTCATGCTAATTCATATTAACATCATGCTAGCTTAATGCTAATTCATATTAGCATCATGCTAGCTTCATGCTAATTCATGTTAGCATCATGCAAGTTTCATGCTAATTCATGTTAGCATTATCCTAGCTTCATGCTAATTCATGTTAGCTTCATGCTAATTCATGTTAGCTTCATGCTAATTCATGTTAGCATCATGCTAGCTTCATGCTAATTTATGTTAACATCATGCTAACTTCATGCTAATTCATGTTAGCTTCATGCTAATTCATTTTAGCTTCATGCTAGCTTCATGCTAATTCATGTTAGCGTCATGCTAGCTTCATGCTAATTCATGTTAGCTTCGTGCTAACTTCATGCTAATTCATGTTAACATCGTGTTAGCTTCATGCTAATTCATGTTAGCATCATGCTAACTTCATGCTAATTCATGTTAGCTTCATGCTAGCTTCATACTAATTCATGTAAGCATCATGCTAGCTTCACGCTAATTCATGTTAGCATCATGCTAGCTTCATGCTAATTCATGTTAGCATCATTCTAGCTTCATGTTAATTCATGTTAGCTTCATGCTAATTCATGTTAGCTTCGTGCTAGCTTCATGCTAATTCATGCTAATTTGTGTTAGCATCGTGCTAGCTTCATGCTAATTCATGTTAGCTTCGTGCTAGCTTCATGCTAATTCATGTTAGCATCGTGCTAGCTTCATGTTAATTCATGTTAGCTTCGTGCTAGCTTCATGCTAATTCATGTTAGCTTCGTGCTAGCGTCATGCTAATTCATGTTAGCTTAGTGCTAGCTTCATGCTAATTCATGATAGCATTGTGCTAGCTTCATGCTAATTCATGTTAGCATCGTGCTAGCTTCATGCTAATTCATGTTAGCATCGTGCTAGCTTCATGCTAATTCATGTTAGCATCGTGCTAGCTTCATGCTAATTCATGTTAACATTGTGCTAGCTTCATGCTAATTCATGTTAGCTTCATGCTAATTCATGTTAGCTTCGTGCTAGCTTCATGTTAATTCATTTTAGCATCGTGCTAGCTTCATGCTAATTCATGTTAACATCGTGCTAGCTTCATGCTAATTCATGTTCACATTGTGCTAGCTTCATGCTAATTCATGTTAGCTTCATGCTAATTCATGGTAGCATCTTGCTAACTTCATGCTAGCTTCATGCTAATGCATGTTAGCATCATGCTAGCTTCATGCTAATTCATGTTAGCATCATGCTAGCTTCATGCTAATTCATGTTAGCATCATGTTAGCTTCATGCTAATTCTTGTTAGCATCATGCTAGCTTCTTGTTAATTCATGTTAGCATCATGCTAACTCATGTTAATTCATGTTAACATCATGCTAACTTAGTGCTAAATCATGTTAACGTCATGCTAACTTAGTGCTAAATCATGTTAACATGCTAACTTTTTGTTAAATCATGTTTACGGAAAGTTATACTACTAAACTAAACTTGTTTTAAGTTTCTCTCAAACTGTTTTAAACGTTTAGGCCAGGCTTTGTCAAGCCAACATAAAGTTTGTCTTCAAACTTTTCTATCTAGTTATATTTTATTCTTACATCTGCACGTTTTTTCGGCACCTAACTCGTCCCGCACGGTTTGTCGTAGACCCATGAAAGTGGGCTCAAATCGAGCGTCTTATTGAGGAGAGGTGTGCTATGACTTTTATAAGCGATTGGGTGCAGGATTTCGGAAAGGGGTGCGAAAAACCACCCGAAAAATCCCATTGACTTAACATTGCGCCCAACTTTGACGAGTCATAGCTCCGCTCGAGGATTTTGTAGAAACATGTGGGTTATAACATTTGAAGAGGATGGTAGGCTCTGTAAGAACATGGATCACATTGGGGTGTAAGTTGTACCCCTGGGGTGTAAGAGGCTTCCAAAAGTGCCCTAATGAAAAGTCAATGGGGCAGGGAACACGCCCTTATAAGGGAATAAAAATGTTCCTGATGGGATATCTTCGTATTACAGCTTCGTAGGGACAAGGGGGTGGGCTCATTTTAGTCAGGCACCCAATCAGTCTCTCAGGAACATCCCAGAGCTATTAAGCCACGCCCCTAGCAACCATTTTGAGCACCCTAGCAACATCTCTCATAGACTGCCATTATAAAATGCCCAAATGGATATCTTTCCATCACAGTGTCATACAAACATGGGGGTGGGCTCATTTTACTCAGGCATCCAATCAGTCTCTCAGGATCCTAACAGAGTTATTAAGCCACGCCCCTAGCAACCAAATATGAGCACCCTAACAACAGAACAAACAAAGCCTTATATCTCGGCATCAGAACATCGTAGAGACACGGGGGTTGGACCGTTTTACTTGTGGCTTGGAGTGTAATCATTATGGGATGCCAATTTTCTCCCTAGCAACCAAATACATTACCCTAGCAACAGAGTAAACAAAGCCTTATATCTCCGCATCAGAACATCGTAGAGACACGGGGGTTGGACCGTTTTATTGCGGCTTGGAGTGTAATCATTATGGGATGCCAATTTTCTCCCTAGCAACCAAATACAGTACCCTAGCAACAGAGTAAACAAAGCCTTATATCTCTGCATCAGAATATCCGGGGGTTTGACAATTTTACTCGTGACTTGTCATGTAATCACTACTGGATGCCAAATTTTTCCCTAGCAACCAAATACATTACCCTAGCAACAGAGTAAACAAAGCCTTATATCTCCGCATCAGAACATCTTAGAGACACGGGGGTTGGACAGTTTTACTTGTGGCTTGGAGTGTAATCATTATGGGATGCCAATTTTCTCCCTAGCAACCAAATACAGTACCCTAGCAACAGAGTAAACAAAGCCTTATATCTCCGCATCAGAACATCGTAGAGACACGGGGGTTGGACCGTTTTACTTGTGGCTTGGGATGTAATCATTATGGGATGGCAATTTTCTCCCTAGCAACCAAATACAGTACCCTAGCAACGGAATAAACAAAGCCTTATATCTTCGCATCAGAACATCGTAGAGACACGGGGGTTGGACCGTTTTACTCTTGACTTGAATGGTAATCACTTATGGATGCCAAGAGGTGTTAAGCCATGCCCCAGCAACCAAATATGAACACCTAGCAACGGAATAAACAAAGCCTTTTATCTCTGCATCAGAACATCGTAGAGACACGGGGGTTGGACCGTTTGACTCGTGACTCGAAGGGTAATCACTAGTGGAAGCCAAGAGGTGTTAAGCCACGCCCCTAGCAACCAAATATGAACACCTAGCAATGGAATAAACAAAGCCTTATATCTCCACACCAGAACATCGTAGAGACCCGGGGGTTGGAACGTTTGACTCGTGACTCGAAGTGTAATCACTAGTGGATGCCATTTTTTCCCTAGCAACCAAATACAGTACCCTAGCAACCGAATAAACAAAGCCTAATATCTCCACATCAGTACATCGTAGAGACACGGGGGTTGGACCGTTTTACTCGTGACTCGAAGGGTAATCACTAGTTAATGCCAAGAGGTGTTAAGCCACGCCCCTAGCAACCAAATATGAACACCCTAGCAACGGAATAAACAAAGCCTTATATCTTCGCATCAGAACATCGTAGAGACACGGGGGTTGGACCGTTTTACTCGTGACTTGAAGGGTAATCACTTATGGATGCCAAGAGGTGTTAAGCCACGCCCCTAGCAACCAAATATGAACACCTAGCAACGGAATAAACAAAGTCTTTTATCTCTGCATCAGAACATCGTAGAGACACAGGGATTGGACCGTTTGACTCGTGACTCGAAGGGTAATCACTAGTGGATGCCAAGAGGTGTTAAGCCACGCCCCTAGCAACCAAATATGAACACCCTAGCAACGGAATAAACAAAGCCTTATATCTCTGCATCAGAACATCGTAGAGACACGGGGGTTGGACCGTTTGACTTGTGACTCGAAGTGTAATCACTAGTGGATGCCATTTTCCCCCTAGCAACCAAATACAGTACCCTAGCAACAGAATAAACAAAGCCTAATATCTCCACATCAGAACATCGTAGAGACACGGGGGTTGGACCGTTTGACTCGTGACTCGAAGTGTAATCACTAGTGGATGCCAATTTTTTTCCCTAGCAACCAAATACAGTACCCTAGCAACCAAATAAACAAAGCCTTATATCTCTGCATCAGAACATCGTAGAGACACGGGGGTTGGACTATTTTACTTTTGGATTGGAGTATAATCATAAATTGTCCCCGAAACTTGCCACGGCAAGCACCACTCACATTTTCTTCAGGAAATGTACCTATCTAGTTAGTGGTGCTTGCATTTATGCAAAGCATCACTATTACTATCTTGCATACTTATTATTATTAGTGGTGCTTGCATTTATGCAAAGCATCACTATTATTATTGCTCAGGGATATTATTATTATTATTATTAGTGGTGCTTGCATTTATGCAAAGCATCACTATTACTATCTTGCATACTTATTATTATTATTATTATTATTATTATTCTTTTTCTGGACACTTTTTCGGCGCGTAACTCGTCCCGCACGCTTTGTCGTAGACCCATAAATTAGGGCTCAAATCGACCGGCTTATTGAGGAGAGGTGTGCTATGACTTTTATAAGCGATCGGGTGCAGGATTTCCGAAAGGGGGGCGAAAAACCACCCAAAAAATCCCATTGACTTAACATTGCGCCCAACTTTGACGAGTCATAGCTCCGCTCGAGGATTTTGTAGAAACATGTGGGTTACAACATTTGAAGAGGGTGGTAGGCTCTGTAAGAACATGGATCACTATGGGGTGTAAGTTGTACCCCTGGGGTGTAAGAGGTGCCCAAAAGTGCCCCAATGAAAAGTCAATGGGGCAAAATCCCATAGACTTACCATTGCAAAAATTTTGACGGGTCATAGGTACGAGCCAGGATTTCATAGAAACATGTGGGTTACTAAATTTGAAGAGGGTGCTAGACTCTGTCAGGACGTCCCCCACAATGGGGTGTAAGGTTACCATAGCAACCATTTTGGGCACCCTAGCAACCTATACCATAGACTGCCATTATAAAATGCCCGGATGGATATCTTTGCACCACAGTGTCATAGAGACATGGGGGTGGGCTCATTTTACTCAGGCATCCAATCAGTCTCTCAGGATCCTTACAGACTTACTAAGCCACGCCCCTAGCAACCACTTTTGAGCACCCTAGCAACATAAAATACAAACAGTTATATCTCGGCATCAGAACATCGTAGAGACACGGGGGTTGGACCGTTTTACTTGTGACTAGGGGTGTAACAATTGGGCACATCATTGGCCACTCCCAAGCCACGCCCCTAGCAACCAAATTTGAGCACCCTAGCAACCGAATAAACAAAGCCTTATATCTCCGCATCAGAACATCGTAGAGACACGGGGTTTGGACCGTTTTACTTGTGACTCGGAGTGTAATCACTGGGCACATCATTGGCCACTCCCAAGCCACGCCCCTAGCAACCAAATACAGTACCCTAGCAACAGAGTAAACAAAGCCTTATATCTCCGCATCAGAACATCGTAGAGACACGGGGGTTAGACCGTTTTACTTGTGACTCGGAGTGTAATCACTGGGCACATAATTGGCCACTCCCAAGCCACGCCCCTAACAACCAAATACAGTACCCTAGCAACAGAGTAAACAAAGCCTCATATCTCCGCTTCAGAACATCGTAGAGACACGGGGGTTGGACCGTTTTACTTGTGACTAGGAGTGTAATCACTGGGCACATCATTGGCCACTCCCAAGCCACGCCCCTAGCAACCAAATACAGTACCCTAGCAACAGAGTAAACAAAGCCTTATATCTCCACATCAGAACATCGTAGAGACATGGGGGTTGGACCGTTTGACTCATGACTCGGAGGGTAATGACTAGTGGATGCCATTTTTTCCCCTAGCAACCAAATACAGTACCCTAGCAACAGAGTAAACAAAGCCTTATATCTCCGCATCAGAACATCGTAGAGACATGGGGGTTGGACCATTTTACTTTTGGCTTGGAGTATAATCATAAATTGTCCCCCGAAACTTGCCACGGCAAGCACCACTCACATTTTCTTCAGGAAATGTACCTATCTAGTTATTATTATTATTATTCTTATGTCTGCACACTTTTTCGGCGCGTAACTCGTCCCGCACGGTTTGCCGTAGTCCCATGAAAGAGGGCTCAAATCGACCGTTTTTTTGAGGAGATGGTGGCTATGACTTTTATAAGCGGTCGGGTGCAGAATTTCCGAAAGGGGGGCGAAAAACCACCCGAAAAATCCCATTGACTTAACATTACGCCAAACTTTGACAAGTCATAGCTCCGCTCGAGGATTTTGTAGAAATATGTGGGTTACAACATTTGAAGAGGGTGGTAGACTCTGTAAGAACATACATCACAATGGGGTGTAAGTTGTACCCCTGGGGTGTAAGAGGTGCCCAAAAATGCCCAATGAAAAGTCAATGGGGGAAAATACCATAGACTTAACATTGCAAAAACTTTGACGGGTCATAGGTCCGAGCGAGGATTTCGTAGAAGCATGTGGGTTACTAAATTTGAAGAGGGTGCTAGACTCTGTCAGGACGTCCCCCGCAATGGGGTGTAAGGTTACCCTAGCAACCATTTTGGGCACCCTAGCAACCTATCCCATAGACTGCCATTACAAAATGCCCAGAGGGATATCTTTGCACCACAGTGTCACAGAGACATGGGGGTGGGCTCATTTTACTCAGGCATCCAATCAGCCTCTCAGGACCCTTGCAGAGTTACTAAGCCACGCCCCTAGCAACCACTTTTGAACACCCTAGCAACATAAAATTCAAACAGTTATATCTCGGCATCAGAACATCGTAGCGACACGGGGGTTGGACCGTTTTACTTGTGACTCGGAGTGTAATCACTTGCCACATCATTGGCCACTCCCAAGCCACGCCCCTAGCAACCAAATATGAGCACCCTAGCAACGGAATAAACAAATCGTTATATCTCCGCATCAGAAAATCGTAGAGACACGGGGGTTGGACCATATTACTCATGACTCAGAGGGTAATCATTAGTGGATGCCAAGAGGTATTAAGCCACGCCTCTAGCAACCAAATATGAGCACCCTAGCAACCGAATAAACAAAGCCTTATATCTCCGCATCAGAAAATCGTAGAGACACGGGGGTTGGACCGTTTTACTCGTGACTCAGAGGGTAATCATTAGTGGATGCCAAGAGGTATTAAGCCACGCCCCTAGCAACCAAATATGAGCACCCTAGCAACTGAATAAACAAAGCCTTATATCTCCGCATCAGAAAATCGTAGAGACACGGGGGTTGGACCGTTTTACTCATGACTCAGAGGGTAATCACTAGTGGATGCCATTTTTTCCCTAGCAACCAAATAAAGTACCCTAGCAACAGAGTAAACAGAACTAATATCTCCGCATTAGAACATCGTAGAGACACGGGGTTTGGACCGTTTGACTCGTGACTCGGAGGGTAATCACTAGTGGATGCCATTTTTTTCCTAGCAACCAAATACAGTACCCTAGCAACAGAGTAAACAAAGCCTTATATCTCCGCATTAGAACATCGTAGAGACACGGGGTTTGGACCGTTTGACTCGTGACTCGGAGGGTAATCACTAAAGGATGCCATTTTTTCCCTAGCAACCAAATACAGTACCCTAGCAACAGAGTAAACAAAGCCTTATATCTCCGCATCAGAACATCGTAGAGACACGGGGGTTGGACCGTTTGACTCGTGACTCGGAGTGTAATCATTATGGGATGCCAATTTTTTCCCTAGCAACCAAATACAGTACCCTAGCAACAGAGTAAACAAAGCCTTATATCTCCGCATCAGAACATCGTAGAGACACGGGGGTTGGACCGTTTGACTCGTGACTCAGAGTGTAATCATTATGGGATGCCATTTTTTTCCCTAGCAACCAAATACAGTACCCTAGCAACAGAGTAAACAAAGCCTTATATCTCCGCACCAGAACATCGTAGAGACACGGGGGTTGGACCGTTTGACTCGTGACTCGGAGTGTAATCATTATGGGATGCCATTTTTTCCCTAGCAACCAAATACAGTACCCTAGCAACAGAGTAAACAAAGCCTTATATCTCCGCACCAGAACATCATAGAGACACGGGGGTTGGACCGTTTGACTCGTGACTCGGAGTGAAATCATTATGGGATGCCAATTTTTGCCTAGCAACCAAATACAGTACCCTAGCAACAGAGTAAACAAAGCCTTATATCTCCACGTCAGAACATCGTAGAGACACGGGGGTTGGACCATTTTACTTTTGGGTTGGAGTATAATCATATATTGTCCCGGAAATTTTGCCACGGCAAGCACCACTTCACATTTTCTTCAGGAAATGTACCTATCTAGTTTATAATTATTATTCTTCTTTTTCTGGACACTTTTTCGGCGCGTAACTCGTCCCGCACGGTTTAACGTAGTCCCACGAAAGAGGGCTCAAATCGACCGGATTATTGAGGAGAGGTGTGCTATGACTTTTATAAGGGATCGGGTGCAGGATTTCTGAAAGGGGGGCAAAAAACCACCCGAAAAATCCCATTGACTTAACATTGCGCCCAACTTTGACAGGTCATAGCTCCGCTCGAGGATTTTATAGAAACATGTGGGTTACAACATTTGAAGAGGGTGGTAGGCTCTGTAAGAACATGGATCACAATGGGGTGTAAGTTGTACCCCTGGGGTGTAAGAGGCACCCAAAAATTCCCATTGACTTATAATGGGGCAGGAAACATGCCCATATAAGGGAATAAAACAGTTCCAGATGGGATATCTTTGCTTTACAGTGTCGTAGAGATAAGTGGGTGGGCTCATTTCACTCGGGCATCCAATCAGTCTCTCAGGATCATCCCAGAGCTATTAAGCCACGCCCCTAGCAACAATTTTGGGCACCCTAGCAACATCTCCCTTAGACTGCCATTATAAAATGCCCAGATGGATATCTTTGCATCACACTGTCATAGAGACATGGGGGTGGGCTCATTTTACTCAGGCATCCAATCAGTCTCTCAGGATCCTTACATAGGTATTAAGCCACGCCCCTAGAAACCACTTTTGAGCACCCTAGCAACTTAAAATTCAAACAGTTATATCTCGGCATCAGAACATCGTAGAGACACGGGGGTTGGACCGTTTGACTCGTGACTCAGAGTGTAATCATTATGGGATGCCAATTTTTTCCCTAGCAACCAAATACAGTACCCTAGCAACAGAGTAAACAAAGCCTTATATCTCCGTATCAGAACATCGTAGAGACACGGGGGTTGGACCGTTTGACTTGTGACTCGGAGTGTAATCATTATGGGATGCCAATTTTTTTCCCTAGCAACCAAATACAGTACCCTAGCAACAGAGTAAACAAAGCCTTATATCTCCGCATCAGAACATCGTAGAGACACGGGGGTTGGACCGTTTGACTTGTGACTCGGAGTGTAATCATTATGGGATGCCAATTTTTTTCCCTAGCAACCAAATACAGTACCCTAGCAACAGAGTAAACAAAGCCTTATATCTCCGCATCAGAACATCGTAGAGACACGGGGTTTGGACAGTTTGACTCGTGACTCGGAGCGTAATCACTAGTGGATGCCATTTTTTTCCCTAGCAACCAAATACAGTACCCTAGCAACAGAGTAAACAAAGCCTTATATCTCCGCATCAGAACATCGTTGAGACACGGGGGTTGGATCTTTTGACTTTTGGCTTGGAGTATAATCATAAATTGTCCCACGAAACTTGCCACGGCAAGCACCACTCACATTTTCTTCAGGAAATGTACCTATCTAGTTATTAGTGGTGCTTGCATTTATGCAAGGCATCACTATTACTATTGCTCATACTTATTATTATTCTTCTTTTTCTGGACACTTTTTCGGCGCGTAACTCGTCCCGCACGGTTTCACGTAGTCCCATGAAAGAGGGCTCAAATCGACCGGATTATTGAGGAGAGGTGTGCTATGACTTTTATAAGCGATCGGGTGCACGGTTTCTGAAAGGGGGGCGAAAAACCACCCGAAAAATCCCATTGACTTAACATTGGGCCCAACTTTGACGAGTCATAGCTCCGCTCGAGGATTTTGTAGAAACATGTGGGTTACAACATTTGAAGAGGGTGGTAGACTCTGTAAGAACATACATCACAATGGGGTGTAAGTTGTACCCCTGGGGTGTAAGAGGTGCCCAAAAATGCCCAATGAAAAGTCAATGGGGCAAAATCCCATAGACTAACATTGCGGAAAACTTTGTCAGGTCATAGGTCCGAGCGAGGATTTCGTAGAAACATGTGGGTTACTAAATTTTAAGAGGGTGGTAGGCTATGTAAGAACATACATGACATTGGGGTGTAAGTTGTACCCCTGGGGTGTAAGAGGCACCCGAAAATTCCCATTGACTTATAATGGGGCAGGAAACATGCCCATATAAGGGAATAAAACAGTTCCAGATGGGATATCTTTGTATTACAGTGTCGTAGAGAAAAGTGGGTGGGCTCATTTTACTCGGGCATCCAATCAGTCTCTCAGGATCATCCCAGAGCTATTAAGCCACGCCCCTAGCAACAATTTTGGGCACCCTAGCAACATCTCCCATAGACTGCCATTATAAAATGCCCAGATGGATATCTTTGCACCACAGTGTCATAGAGACATGGGGGTGGGCTCATTTTACTCAGGCATCCAACCAGTCTCTCAGGATCCTTACATAGGTATTAAGCCACGCCCCTAGCAACCACTTTTGAGCACCCTAGCAACATAAAATTCAAACAGTTATATCTCGGCATCAGAACATCGTAGAGACACGGGGGTTGGACCGTTTGACTCGTGACTCAGAGTGTAATCATTATGGGATGCCAATTTTTTCCCTAGCAACCAAATACAGTACCCTAGCAACAGAGTAAACAAAGCCTTATATCTCCGCATCAGAACATCGTAGAGACACGGGGGTTGGACCGTTTGACTCGTGACTCGGAGTGTAATCATTATGGGATGCCAACTTTTCCCTAGCAACCAAATACAGTACCCTAGCAACAGAGTAAACAAAGCCTTATATCTCCGCATCAGAACATCGTAGAGACACGGGGGTTGGACCGTTTGACTCGTGACTCAGAGTGTAATCATTATGGGATGCCAATTTTTCCCTAGCAACCAAATACAGTACCCTAGCAACAGAGTAAACAAAGCCTTATATCTCCGCATCAGAACATCGTAGAGACACGTGGGTTGGACCGTTTGACTCGTGACTCGGAGTGTAATCATTATGAGATGCCATTTTTTTCCCTAGCAACCAAATACAGTACCCTAGCAACAGAGTAAACAAAGCCTTATATCTCCGCATCAGAACATCGCAGAGACACGGGGGTTGGACCGTTTGACTCGTGACTCGGAGTGTAATCATTATGGGATGCCAATTTTTTCCCTAGCAACCAAATACAGTACCCTAGCAACAGAGTAAACAAAGCCTTATATCTCCGCATCAGAACATCGTAGAGACACGGGGGTTGGACCGTTTGACTCGTGACTCAGAGTGTAATCATTATGGGATGCCAATTTTTCCCCTAGCAACCAAATACAGTACCCTAGCAACAGAGTAAACAAAGCCTTATATCTCCGCATCAGAACATCGTAGAGACACGGGGGTTGGACCGTTTGACTCGTGACTCAGAGTGTAATCATTATGGGATGCCAATTTTTTCCCTAGCAACCAAATACAGTACCCTAGCAACAGAGTAAACAAAGCCTTATATCTCCGCATCAGAACATCGTAGAGACACGGGGGTTGGACCGTTTGACTCGTGACTCAGAGTGTAATCATTATGGGATGCCAATTTTTTCCCTAGCAACCAAATACAGTATCCTAGCAACAGAGTAAACAAAGCCTTATATCTCCGCATAAGAACATCGTAGAAACACGGGGGTTGGACCGTTTGATTCGTGACTCAGAGTGTAATCACTATGGGATGCCAATTTTTTCCCTAGCAACCAAATACAGTAACCTAGCAACAGAGTTAACAAAGGCTTATATCTCCGTATCAGAACATTGTAGAGACATGAGGTTTGGACCGTTTGACTCATGACCCGGAGTGTAATCACTATTGGAAGTCAAATTTTTCCCTAGCAACCAAATACAGTACCCTAGCAACCGAATAAACAAAGCCTTATATCTCCGCATCAGAACATCGTAGAGAGACGGGGTTTGGATCGTTTTACTCGTGACTGGAAGTATGATCATATACTGTCCCCAGAAATTTGCCACGGCAAGCACCACTCACATTTTCATCAGGAAATGTACCTATCTAGTTATTATTAGTGGTGCTTGCATTTATGCAAAGCATCACTATTACTATCTTGCATACTTATTATTAGTGGTGCTTGCATTTATGCAAAGCATCACTATTACTATCTTGCATACTTATTATTATTAGTGGTGCTTGCATTTATGCAAAGCATCACTATTACTATTCCTCAAAGATATTATTATTATTATTCTTCTTTTTCTGGACACTTTTTCGGCGCGTAACTCGTCTCGCACGGTTTGGCGTAGTGCCATGAAAGAGGGCTCAAATCGACCGGATTATTGAGGAGAGGTGTGCTATGACTTTTATAAGCGATCGGGTGCAGGATTTCCGAAAGGGGCGCGAAAAACCTCCCGAAAACGTCCCATTGACTTTACATTGCGTCGAACTTTGGCAGGTCATAGCTCCACTCTAGGATTTTGTAGAAACATGTGGGTTACAGCATTTGAAGAGGGTGGTAGGCTCTGTAAGAACATGGATCACATTGGGGTGTAAGTTGTACCCCTGGGGTGTAAGAGGTGCCCAAAAGTGCCCTAATGGAAAGTCAATGGGGCGAAAATCCCATAGACTAACATTGCCAAAAAAATTTGACAGGTCACAGGTCCAAGTGAGGATTTCATAGAAACATGTGGGTTACTAAAATTGAAGAGGGTGCTAGACTCTGTCAGGACGTACCCCACAATGGGGTGTAAGGTTACCATAGCAACCATTTTGGGCACCCTAGCAACCTATACCATTGACTGCCATTATAAAATGCCTAGATGGATATCTTCGCACCACAGTGTCATAGAGACATGGGGGTGGGCTCATTTTACTCAGGCATCCAATCAGTCTCTCAGGATCCTTACAGACTTACTAAGCCACGCCCCTAGCAACCACTTTTGAGCACCCTAGCAACATAAAATACAAACAGTTATATCTCCGCATCAGAACATCTTAGAGACACGGGGGTTGGACCGTTTTACTTGTGACTAGGGGTGTAACAATTGGGCACATCATTGGCCACTCCCAAGCCACGCCCCTAGCAACCAAATTTGAGCACCCTAGCAACCGAATAAACAAAGCCTTATATCTCCGCATCAGAACATCGTAGAGACACAGGGTTTGGACCGTTTTACTTGTGACTCGGAGTGTAATCACTGGGCACATCATTGGCCACTCCCAAGCCACGCCCCTAGCAACCAAATACAGTACCCTAGCAACAGAGTAAACAAAGCCTTATATCTCCGCATCAGAACATCGTAGAGACACGGGGGTTGGACCGTTTTACTTGTGACTCGGAGTGTAATCACTGGGCTCATCATTGGCCACTCCCAAGCCACGCCCCTAGCAACCAAATACAGTACCCTAGCAACAGAGTAAACAAAGCCTTATATCTCCACATCAGAACATCATAGAGACACAGGGTTTGGACCGTTTTACTTGTGACTCGGAGTGTAATCACTGGGCTCATCATTGGCCACTCCCAAGCCACGCCCCTAGCAACCAAATACAGTACCCTAGCAACAGAGTAAACAAAGCCTTATATCTCCACATCAGAACATCATAGAGACACGGGGGTTGGACCGTTTTACTTGTGACTCGGAGTGTAATCACTGGGCACATCATTGGCCACTCCCAAGCCACGCCCCTAGCAACCAAATACAGTACCCTAGCAACAGAGTAAACAAAGCCTTATATCTCCGCATCAGAACATCGTAGAGACACGGGGGTTGGACCGTTTTACTTGTGACTCAGAGTGTAATCACTGGGCTCATCATTGGCCACTCCCAAGCCACGCCCCTAGCAACCAAATACAGTACCCTAGCAACAGAGTAAACAAAGCCTTATATCTCCGCATCAGAACATCGTAGAGACATGGGGGTCGGACCGTTTGACTCATAACTCGGAGGGTAATCACTAGTGGATGCCATTTTTTTCCCTAGCAACCAAATACAGTACCCTAGCAACAGAGTAAACAAAGCCTTATATCTCTGCATCAGAACATCGTAGAGACATGGGGTTTGGACCGTTTGACTCGTGACTCGGAGGGTAATCACTAGTGGATGCCATTTTTTTCCCTAGCAACCAAATACAGTACCCTAGCAACAGAGTAAACAAAGCCTTATATCTCCGCATCAGAACATCGTAGAGACACGGGGGTTGGACCGTTTGACTCATGACTCGGAGGGTAATCAC